>NW_022980679.1:0-14333 GCF_902652985.1 Pecten maximus
TATTGTTTCACGAGTGCGAAGCACGAGTGAAACATATCGAAATATTCTGTCATACGAGTCTAAATCTAAAAGTTTAGGACCGATAACATCTTTCCAAACATGTCCAGTTCCTGTTAAGATAAGTCGTAGTTCATATTTAGGACCGTTCATATCTTTTCAAATATGTCCAGTTCCCTATAAGAATTCATAATAAAAAAAATAGGACCGGTCATATCTTTTCAAACATGTCCAGTTCCTTATATAAAATCGTAATAAAAGTTTATGACGTTCATATCTTTTCAAACATGTCCAGTCCCTTATATAATAAATCTTGATAAAAATTTAGGACCGGTCATATCTTTTCAAACATGTCCAGTTCCATATATAATAAATCTAGGTGAAAAATTAGGACCGGTCATATCTTTTCAAACATGTCCAGTTACTTATATAATAAATTTTAATAAAAAATTTAGGACTTGTCATATCTTTTTAAACATGTCCAGTTCCTTATATAAAATCGTAATAAAAGTTTAGGACGTTCATATCTTTTCAAACATGTCCAGTTCCTTATATAAAATCGTAATAAAAGGTTAGGACCTGTCATATCTTTTCAAACATGTCAAGTCCCTTATATAATAGATCGTAATAAAAGTTTAGGACCGGTCATATCTTTTCAAACATGTCCAGTTCCCTGTATGAATTCATAACAAAAGTTTAGGACCGGTCATATCTTTTCAAACATGTCCAGTTCCTTATATAATAAATCACAATAAAGTTTAGGACTGATCATATCTTTTCAAACATGTCCAGCTCCTTATATAACAAATCACAATAAACGTTTAGGACTGATCATATCTTTTCAAACATGTCCATGTCCTTATATAACTAATTATAATGAAAATTTAGGACTGATCATATCTTTTCAAACATGCCCAGTTCCTTATATAAAATCATAATAAAAGTTTAGGACTGATCATATCTTTTCAAACATGCCCATGTCCTTATATAACAAATCACAATAAAAGTTTAGGACTGATCATATCTTTTCAAACATGCCCATGTCCTTATATAACAAATCATAATGTTTAGGACTGAGAGAACTCCAAACATTGAGTAAAATTCATCTTACAAATTAAAAATCCCTTAATATGAAATACCATAATATGCTTAGTTGCTGTTGAACTGTCAAACATCTCTGTTAGGTAGGTAGTCAATGTGTTTATACATAGGGGTTTTATAACCTGTTTCCCATAGAATCTGTTCGTTGCAGGTCATCAGTAAATTTGCATCAATGTTATCATGATTATTTATTTAATGAATTTCTGTAACACTCAAATTAATTTGGAGTTCTCTCCCCTTACTTGTGATAGGTGATACCACTGCAGAATATCACATGCAGATATTACTTTTGTTTGCAATAATTTGGAAAAGACTTAAATAGTCTGATGTCCAATCAGTTTGAAATATTGAAAGTCAATAATGAAAAAAAAAAAAAAAAAAAAAAAAAAGGACAAATCATATTTTTTTCAAACATACTCAGTTCCCTATAGAACACATCACAAAAGCCAGTTTAGGACCGATAATGTTCGTCCAAACTTTTCCGATATCTGTTCATATCTTTTCAAACATGTCCAGCTCCTTATATAACAAATCACAATAAAAGTTTAGGACCTATCATATCTTTTCAAACATGTCTACCTCCTTATATAACAAATCACAATAAAAATGTAGAACCAATTTTATTTGTTCAAAAATTTCCAGTTCTGTATATAATATAATCGTTTAAGAATTGTAGGATTGACCATATCCAATTCCTTACAAAATAATGTACAGTTCACATGATAATTTAAAATAAAATATGAAGAGAGTTCAAAAATGTTTCTTTTACAATAAAGTTGCTGTAGAAATTAATGACTGATTTTATCTTTTCTAACACGTCAAGTTTCTTACAAAATAAATCATAATAAAAGTTAATGCTCAATAAAATCTTTTCAAATATAAAATAGAAATAGAAGATTAGGATTTATTGAATCTTTTCAAACATGTCCATTTCTTATAGTATATAAGTTTTTAGACCTAACTGATTTTACCGTTTAATTTGTATTGAAAGGTACTAATGTCCTGTATGTCTATTGTATAATACTTTGAATGCAATACGATCTCGAAAATATTCTGCAATGAAGAATCTATGTTATAGCAAAATGATACCATTGATTTTTTTTTTGCGAGAATTAGAAAACTACTTACTGTACAAGGACATTAACCGCAGTCTATTCGATGACTTAAGGATATTTGATAGCTTCCCTTATTTTAAAACAAATGCATTGCCTTTGTTATAAAACATCGCAGATATCGCAATAATAATGTTAAAACAATTTATGATTAAAATATCACAATCATTTAAACTATGACAAATGTATCATTAATAGCATTTTTGATATTTTGTATTAATCATACATGTTCTTATATTGGCAGCTGTTATTAAGCAACTAGCAGCCCATTGTAACACAGACATTTCAATAATGTAGTCTGTATTAAAATAAAAAGGACTAATTACATATTGATCAAAGTAACCGGTGTATAAAAAAAGCACATGTTTATGAAAACAATTTTACAATTTCTATCATGTCATTGTTGATATGACTTGTATTTGATTCCATGTCCAAAATCATATCAGTTCCTTAAATAAATAGTATTTGAAATTGATAACATATTTCAAAATGCGTTATCATTGATGCATGATGCGAAATATAACTTAATATATACAATAAGAAATGAGCTGTACATTGTTACAAAGACAGATTTGCAAAAAAAATGGAAAATAAAGATATAACTAAAAATAGATCAAAGAAATATTTAAAGACAGGCATATCCAAAATGAAATATTACAAATACTCAAACAGTGAAATCTAATCAAACAATGTTAATATAAACAAGAAACACCCCGCCCCCCCCCCCCCCCAAAAAAAAAAAAAAAAAAAAAAAAAAAAAAAAATAAAAACAAGAAAACAAAAAAAAAAAAAAAAAAAAACCCATGTCTTTCGTATCATTAGGGGGTAAACCATTTGTATTTGTAAACAAACTAATGATATGTTATGTGTATGAACTGATACAATATATATTTGTGAATTTTCATATACAGATGCAATGAATCCACAAAAACAAGCTCATGTTTGAATTGTAAAAGGCAAAAGGTGTTGCTTATATTTATATAATTGTATATTAAAAAGCAAACTTTATCCAATGAAAGGTAAAGCATCGGAATCCATCACTGTTACAGAATGTAATTTTAAATGTCTACTATGATATACGGAGAATATTTTTGTTTGACAGAAATAAAGGAAGATAAATATTAAATGTTTATGAAATATGAAAAAACAACAAAACAAGAAAAAAATGATGTAAATTAAAACTACGTACCACTTGAATGAGTAGTACTAAATACACGTGTTACACATGATAGAGTGTATATAATTTCAGCAAAATCTTAAATGATATATATAATAAATAAATATTATCAACATATTCACAAACTAGACAATAATTTCAAAGGCATTTCAAGAGATAGTTCGTAGAATGTCTTACAAATCCAATGTATATACATACCCGGGTAAAAAATGCTTATCGATGGTTAATTGTTATAAAATCAGAAACTTGAATTCTCTTGAACCAGCAGCATTATGTACACAAATCTAAAACATATATAATTTCAGTAAAACGTGCAGTTAAAGTTACATAAACTATATGTTATGTACAATACAATGATAGCTAGAAAGGTTTGTTAAGTGATGTTGGCTTGGTGGCCTTATTTACATTTTCATACTGACACTCCAACGTAAGATAAAAATATATCTATAAGTGAAATATTTTTTTTATATTTAAAGTAATCAGCATCTTTATTTTTATAACATATACAAACCCACTGACTCATTATCTTTCAACCTGAGTGCAAAATACAAATATGTATTTATAAATATGCTGAATACTAAATATATGCTGAAGAAAATGAAAGATGGAAAATTATACAATCAAATCACAGACTAAATTAGTATAAACATTCATTATATTTCAAAACTACAAAACATTATGATAATGTATGGATACATTCTAATGCTGTACATTTCAAAGGGTAAATTACAATGATTATATTTGCAAAAATAACATTACGAAAAATGTGTTCAGGCGATAAACATTATAAAATCTTTAAATTGTATCTACAAAATCCACTCCTGAACACAGGTATCGGGTGTGTCTCTTTATACAGGTTTACTGTATCGTCCCATTGTAATGTACACTGTCAACTCCTGAACACAGGTATCGGGTGTGTCTCTATATACAGGTTTACTATGTAGCCCCATTGTGTCATTGATCTCAGTCTGCTGCGTAATGTTTTAAAGGTATCATGATACAAAAAATTAGAATATTATTTTGATATTTCTTTTAACATTATATCTTAAATGGATTTGTTGAAGACTAAGCGAAAGCTCTGAAACCTAATGAGCATGTAATTTCTTCTCAGACAGAAAGTTAAACTCACGTTCCAAGTACGAGCACATTTCAGTTTGCTGATTTTCTCGTGCCTTTTCTAATACAGTCTTACCTCTGTTGTTTTTCAAATCTAACATGAACTTTTCTCTCTCTTTCTCATTCTTGCCCTTCAGAGTAAGAGTTGCTACTGATTTAAAACACTCTATCTGACCTGATTGTGCAATATAGTGGAGACAATGATTACCACCTACACTTCGTTGGGATAACAGCGATGGAAATTCACTGACCAAGTACTCACACATCTCTGTTTTTCCCTTCACACCAGCTTTGTGAAGAACCGTTTTGCCGTTCCTGTTTGTCAGAGTTTCCAGAGATGATAAGACATTTGATTTGGTTTTATCCCCAAGTATTAATATGACGACTACTTTAAAACAGTCGACACGACCTGATTTAGCCGCTAAATGGAGACAGTGACTACCATATCGATTTTTCTTCTCTAACAAAGACCAGTATTCCTCAGCAAGATACAAACACATCTCTGCATGTCCTTTTACACAAGCGTGATGTAAACAAGTTTGACCGTAGTCATCTGTCAAAGTTTCAATGAACTGCTCAGCTTCGTACTTCGTCTTTCCTGGATGTACTAATGGGATTACTGACTTAAAACAGTTTACAATCCCGGATGCTGCTATTAAATGTAGACAATGACTACCCAAAGGACCTTTTTGGTGCAATGTTGAAGGGTATTTCTTCATCAGGTATAGACACATAGCTGTGTTCCCTGTCACACACATGTGATTCAAAGAAGATGTATCATCATTATGTGTAAGGGTATCCATGATCTTTTTACCCTCGATCTTGACTCTTAATTTAGGATATTGTTTGATCAAGTACGCACACATTTCTGTTTTTCGGGATAAAGTGGCATAATCTAAAACTGTTAAACCATTTAGATCTAAAAGGGTTTCCATACATCTCTCTCTTTCTAATTTGGTTTGATCTTTCATAACTAAAGTAGAAATGGATTGAAAACATTCAACATTGCCGAAAAATGCAATCAAATGCAGGATGTGCTCTTCATATTTTCTGCCTTTTTGATCAACGAGTTTAGGATATTCTTTGATCAAGTACAAACACATGTCCGTTTTTAGTAAAAAGGCGGCATGGTGTAAAACTGTTGAGTCATGTTTATCTAGAAGTGTTACAATGAACTGTTCTCTTCTTAGTTTGGTCTCATCTTTCAGAACTATGGAAGAAATTGATTGAAAACATTCAACATTGCCGGATTGTGCAATAAAATGTAGACAATGAATCCCAGCATAATTTGTTCGAGACAAAAGCTTGGGATATGCACCGATCAGGTAAGAGCACATTTGTGTTTGACCATTTGAACAGGCTACATGTAAAACTGTCGAACCGTTTTTATCAATAATATTTTCCATGGATTGCTCAACTTTTGGTTTAGCAATATCTTTAAGAACCAAAGCAGTAATTGTTTTAAAACATCCTATATTTCCGGATCGTGCAATCCAATGGAGGCAGTGATAACCATACCGGTCTCTCTGATGAACCAGTTCTGGGTACTCTCTGATCAAGTACGAACACATTTCTGTTTGACCTTCCGTACTGGCATGATGTAAAACCGTCTTCCCGTTTACATTTATGAGTTCATTTATGAACTGTTGACTTTTTGATTTTGTTTTATCCTTCAGAACTAAAGCAGCTATTGCTTGAAAACATTCTATATTGCTGGTTCGTGCAAGGAAATGTATGCAGTGATTACTCTCTTGGTCTGTTTTATCAAGCAATTTAGGATACTCGCTAATCAAATACAAACAAAGATCTGTCTTCCCAGTTTTACAGGCATGATGTAATACGGTTGTTCCATCTCGGGTTTGTAGATTTTTCATGAAATTCTCTTTTTCTGTTTTGGATTTGCCTTCTAAAACTAATGAAGCTATTGATTTAAAGCTTTCCGAATTGCCAGAAAGGGCAACGAAATGGAGACAGTGATGACCGTGATTGTCCTTTTTACACAAAGTTGCAGGATATTCTTTAATAAGGTACAAACACATCTCCAGCTGTCCTGAAAGACACGCAAAATGTAAAACAGTTTTACCTGCTTTGTTTACTAGTGATGTTATGTACTGTTCACGCTCATTTTCCTCCAGAAGTAAGGCCACTACTGATTTGAAACATTCTACGTTTCCAGTAGATGAAATTAGATGGAGGCAATGATCACCTCTATCATTTCTTAGCAAAAGCAAAGACCGACACGAGGAAGATAGTTTTACACAAAGGTCTTCATTTCCAAAAAAGCACGCCCAGTGTAAAATAGTGTTACCATCTTCATCTATCAGCGATTCCATCATGTCGTCATGACAAATACGTTTTATAACGCTTTCAATGTCTTTCTCTGTAAGGAGGACGATATTACAACATAATGCCATAAGCAACAGACCATGACTTCCTAATTTATCTTTTTGTGTTAACAGACTGGGATGTTCCTTCAGGAGATAAAGTAGCATGTTTCTGTTAAACGAACTAAATGCACTGTGTAGAACGGTAGAACCGTTTCCATCTGTCAGTGATTTTAAGGACAACTGTTTGTACCCATCACTCTGACAATCTCGACTTAATAAGTTGACTACTACCTTAAAACATTCTATGGCTCCATTTTCTGCGATTATGTGTAGCAAAGGTCTGTCTAGTAGGGGGGCCTTATATGCTAGCAAGAATGGAAATAGATCTAAAAGATATGCGCATATCCTATATCGATCATAAAGGCATGTCAGAATTAAAATATGACACTTTTCGGCGTCAGTAAGTGGATGCATTGATGCAAATATCATCTGCATTAGCTTGACCTCCCCACCAACTGCGGCACAACAACATGAACTAAAATCAGGCTGAATGTTTGTTTTAAAAAGATGTGTCGCGCATTCAACGCTTCCTTCTGATAATGCTACATCAAATGCAAATTTCGTATGGTTGGATATATCATCTTTCTTGAACTTTTCAAGTAAGTTACAAAGAAGTAAAAATGAATTCATTTTCGCGGCATATACCAGAAAAGAACTAGGGGTATCTTTTGAAATATACCCAGGAGGAATAAAATTGACATTCTCTCGGTCCGAAGGTAAGATCAACGGCACGTCTGTTTCCCATCTAATAAAGTATTCTTCTGGGGAATATTTGTTTGATTTGAACCAACTAAAAAATCCCGTGAGAAATTCTTCGTCATTCCATGGTGACATTGAGGCTACCGTGATGTAACTTGAGTGTTGTTTTGTTTCCAGTTCTCGCAAAATACGTTGGTAAGCGATTTCATATACACTTTCATCTATCACTACCTTACACAAAGTATTTTTACTTTGATGTGTTGCTAGGTAATGCAAACAACTGCTTGGGCAGTTCTTTAGGAACCCCGTTGGTGTCGCTTCCCCATAGAGAATAGCGACGGTATCTCGTATTGAGTCATGGAAGAACGTAAAGATACCTTTCGCTTTATGTACAAATGAACCACATAAGACATCAAGGCCTCTCTGCAGACATCGAATTTGCGTTACAGGTGAATCAGTATCATTGTATGAATCAGGAAAGACGTGAGCAGAGATTCTGAATACACGCTCTATCCCTTCTTTGTCAAAATGTGTATTTTCAAAATCCAGCCTTTCGGTTGAGACAGGTTCTGTAGATAACAGAAGATACAACAGCGCTGTTTGTTTCGCTCTGTTAAACTTCTCCCTGATTACCATCCTAAGGCTTTGTAATGGTCTTCTGAAATACGTTACTCTTTCTGAATGCAACTCTGGAGTTATTTTGAAGATACGACAACATTCAGGAAACCCGATCGATGGTGACACGTCAATGATCTGATTGATCTCACTTTCTGTGAATGGTTCAAAATTATTTATTTTTGATGTATATAAACTGAGCAAATCTGCCCTCTCTTCCTCTAAAATGTAATCAGGAGAGCTGAGATCAATGACATTTTCCTCATCAAACAGTGACAGACACCCGAACTTAGATTTGTATTCATGATATATGTCATTTCTTACTGTGATAACCAAGTAGTTTGCCGATTCCTTTCCGTGTACGATTGGTTTGATCATCTCAGCATGCTGTTGCCACCATGCCAAATTTTGTGTATCATCCGAACTATAGCCTAACACATCATCCAACAAAATGGTGAGATTTGAATTTGCTGAAATTACCTTATCCCAGCTCTGAAGGTTTGGAAGGCGGAGAGGCTTCTTGCCATTAAACATGTGGTTTTCCGTGGAAAGTTGAAGCCAGTCTAATAATTCAATGGCTAAGCGGGTCTTACCTGCACCAGAGTCTCCCCTTATAACCACAAACCGTTTCTCTTTGATTTTATCTTTAGCAACTGCAAATGCCTTCGTCGTTACAAACTGAGATGAACTTCGTTGTTCCCGAATCCAGTTCTCCGTCTGACCTGAAATGTAATGATAATATCAGTTTAATCTGCTTAAGCATACTTGTTTTGCTATCCTTTTCTTTTCCCATCCTCGGTATATTGAGAATAAAATTAATGTTTTATGCGTTAGAAATAACCATTTACGGTGATTTTTTTGTCAATCAAAGTCTAACGAATTGATATAGATAATTTTATCAAATCGGTAATGCATTGTATATAGATTGAAAAAAAAAGAAATATTAAAACATGATTTTGTGAAAAAAAGATGACTTTTTAAGACAAATTTTGTACATTAGAAAATGATAATTCATTTGTCAGAAAGTAGTAAGATGACAGAATACCATCTCCAAAATGCAGTGGCATTAGCTTCCACTTCTACATGTTTTAGCGTTTAAAAACTACACCGCTATCAAAGACTTTAAACGTCAGCCTTGTTTTCTGATAGATCACTGTGGTCTGTGCTTCTCCATTATCAAAGTTGGAATTAAGGGTTGGATGACATTGTTGGCATTCCGATGGCTATCCCCAATATAAGTTTTAGTGTTGTTTGTAAATACCTTGACGTTAGGTGGTAATGATATAATATGAAATCAAGATCAGGCCAGTGATAACTGACACCAATCCTTTACCTCTAATGAAGCGTTCATGCAGAATATGTTGAATTATTGTTTCATTAAATTTTTAACGTCACTGATAAAAGAAGTGTACGTAGATAGTTTAAGAAGGACATAATTTGTTAATATAATCAGTATTTCACATCTAATGTCATATGGTATATTATTTAAAGATAATGAAAGCCTACAAAAATACAGTCACTCGGGTTGTCAAATAACTCAATATGAAATGGTCATTTAATAACTATTCGCGGGTTTGTATGTTTCCTATGATAACTGGAGTACTTTCGAATTCTTTGGAATCCTATCTGTTGACAATCAATGTATATGCATTATGCAATACAAGTAAAACCTCGCTTCGACTTGAATAATTCGAATACGCATGCGTGACAATTTCTTCGTAAACATACTGATTATTGCCAAGTTCGTATAGATGTGATCAATTGTATTTTCATATATATGCATAGCAGCCCTGGCAGCGAGATAAACCGCAACTTAAACGACAACACTGATGCTGATAAAGATCTTAGAATTAGTTGCAACAGTATTAGTATTATCCTAATAGTGTGCGGTACACAAACACTTCGGGGTGAAGAACTTAGATCGTCCACAGATAGGGTGCGACGGCAGTAAGACGAAGAAAACACAGAGATGAAAGTGTTTGTCACATATCACGTATTGTTAAGATCAAAGAACATCAACCTACGTTATACTTGGCATAATATTAAGATGGCTATTCTCTACGTCAAAAAGCAGTGTTTTAGAACTCTAAAATTATCAATACTTAGGCTAAAAATATACCCTTTTACATTTAACATTTTATTCTTTGAAAATGAGCTAATTAAGAAAATACATACCTTATTTTATTCTTAAATATATTAAATCAACAAAAATTCAAACTCTTTTTTAACAACAAATATTACATAGATAGCCATTAACGTTGATACGTACCAATTATGTTTCGTTGTTCAGTCAGATCGGCATTTTCATTTTCTGTAATGTATATGATAAGACTTCTAAAAGGCATATCTGATTATATGTTTGATAGTAGCCAGCTAATATTGTTGCAAGGATATGATTTATGTTAGGGTGTAAAACAGTCATGTATGTCAAATAATGTCTTATTTGCAACACATTGTAAGGAATGAAGAACCTGAAAACTATAGATAAGTAGAATAAAAACAAATAGCTCATTCTAATTAGGGATGTTAGCAATTCATTCAAATTCTTTTTGTATATATTGTTTTTAATTTAGAAGATATCATTTAATGTGAATGTGACAATTATGTTTAATAAAATTTGAAATTAATTTGAACATTTCACTTACTCTTGACTGATGAAATTAACATTTCCTCTTGTTGTTTCATGATCTCCTTTTGTCTTGTCGATATACCACACAAATTCTTCATCGTTTCTTCGTGATCTAAATTCTTTCTTTGGTCGCATGCATATGAAGATTTGTTAACACGATTTAGACCTTAAATGAAAGGTTTCATTAAATATATCTATGGCAATGAATGTATATTTCAAATAATACATTAGAACAACATTACGTTACAAAAACTACAATATATAAGGATAATAGACTAGTGCTCATCTACAACGTACAACCTACAAATACAGAAAGGAAACGGAGTAGCATTATTCTACAAGTAACATATAATGGAGTCTTTGTACCTAGTATATATTCTATGATTTTCTACAGAAAGTATGTATATCTATATTAAAACAAGTATGGGTCAAAGAAGTAATATTGACGGTAATAATCCGGGTAACACTGGATCCTTGCAAAAGTTTGTATGCAGGAGACGAATTACTTAAATGTTAATATGGGACAAGCAAGCTATATATGTTTTATGTAATATATATACTTTATATAATATGCAGTATGGACAAAAACAATCACATAATATATAAACAGTACTAGAAAATACAATCAGATACAGTAAGACTAGTATTTTTGGAAGTTGTTGAAATAATAACCATGAACCCTTCGACTGGCGTCGGCCTAAGGTGGTAGCTAGCGTCAGGCTCTATGATGGAATGCTATGTGACCAACGGCCAAGACATTTGAAAATAGCATGCACGTGCAAATGCCTTAGTGCTAATGGACGTGTCGTCTAAGGGGAAGATTGCCTCGAAAATTTAAAATTTCAATATCCACACTGTTAGAATTACTTATTTGCCCAATATTATATAAAGTATAAATATATAATATATAAAACATATATGTTAAAGTTTGTAAATTATGTAAGATATATATTATATAACAAACGGAAATTTATTCCTATCATCGGAGGTGATTCATATTTATTTTGTCTGATGGTAGTTCTTTTGATTTCAATCACATTTTACTAAAACTTTACTGTTGAATACAATATGTAGATGACGCGCAATTTTGGAGAACATTGATACATTTACACTGAAAAGGCCCACATAACATATAGAACCAACATACAACACAACAGGGAGAAAGGACAGATTTTCACATATGTACAAAATCAATCCTTGCACAACATGTACTCTTATCGCTGTGTCATCTACATCTAGAATAAACCGATTCTTTCAGTCGACAGCGATGTCATCTTTCTCTTCTTAAATGCGGACGAAACCCCACATATTCGAAATACTCGTTTAATTCATATTCACAAAGTAAACATTTGATGATCGACTTAATTTTTTCTTTATTACATTCTATGCATGAGACCTCGTAATCACTATGAAGGACATCATGTTGTAAAATGTTTCTGTGTGAAAAGACTGGGCGCACTATGTGTAAATGTCTTCCAATAAGTCAATTTAACTATTTACATTGAAATTAATATCGGTACCATTTAAAGGGCGACTTTTTTACAACCGACATCTGACTACAATCATAGATAAGTCTTGGTGAAAATTAAAGACGAAAAACCACCATCGCCATGCAGCCTCTTATAGGCATCTGCAACCACAGAAAGGTATGTAATATGCTTGGTATATGATTCCGACCCAACCCTATGACGGATTACTACTATCAATTGGGGTTACTGAAAATGCCCCCATGTGACCCTTTTGGGGCCGCGAAACACTCACAACCCACCGCATCCCTAAACAAGTTGTTTTTTTGGGAGATTATTATCAAAGCTGAAAATCCACTATTTAGCCCCGTCCACAAGAACCCTGCGCGATAAGTAATTCGCCATGCATATATGATGATCTTAATCTCCCTCCTTTTTCTATCACAGATCAGTAGGATATACATGTTTTATTTGATGGACAGCCTCACGGTACCAACGTTTATCCTTTGATTATTTGTAGCAGAAAAAATACTGTTGTCCTTACCACATCATAGTGTACTATGGAGTGCAAAGGTGAAGATTAGATAATCATAAAAAATAATTTAACTAGAATTAATGTATTTTCCTTTCAAATGTTTTCTTTTATCATAACATATACACGAATGCAATACTAGAGATATGTTACATTTTAACATGAAATGAGGTATAATCGCAAACGCTTGTCTATACAATGTACTCAACGTCATAATGATTAACTTAAATTAATGGTCTCTAAGTTAGAAAAGGCATATTTTTGTAAATTACTTTGATCGTACCATAAATATGTGCAAACGAAATTCCTCAAAAATACAATAAATGATTATTTGTGGTATTCAAGCTGCTTCCTCATGATGATATCATTGTAATTCGTTGACTTCATGATTCAGCTATTCCATAAACATCACCAGTTTGATAATCACCTTCGAATTGCTGTGATATTTTTTCAACTATGCTCCCCTTAGCCTCCGCTATTGTCTTCTTCAACTGAGATTCGCTTTGGTGCACTACTTCACGCATCTCTCGATTTAAGTCTTCAATAGCCTCGGAGCAATTTTCATCTGAAATCAGGTGTGCTGTTGTTTGATTGAGTTCAACATATATACCAATCCGAATCTCAAATAATAAAAAACATGATACAGAGAAAACCAATAAATATGAATTTAGAACACCGAAGAATACACATATGCTTTTATATTTTTTCACATAACCTATCAATTTGTTGCTTTCACTGATGCATGCTAGTCAAATTTCGCATTTTAGGATCTTCGATTTTTTTTATTTTGCTAATAGGAAGCCTATTCCTCAAGTTTTTATTCTGCTAATAGGAAGCCTATTCTGATCCAAAATTGGAAAACGTTTTCTTCACCTTCAGCATCTTTTGCACAGTTGATATCCTTAATCATTAGTCGATAGAGAATGAAGCTGTTTTGAAGGCTATTTGTTTTTCAAATGATATTTACATATATCTTGGTATTAAAAAACAGGAAAAACCGAGGAATTGATATTTTTAAATCGGATGCCCATATTCCAATATCAATAAACATTCATTAAAACTATTCATTCCATAAACAACTGGGCACTGGATACTATGTATCATTGCTATTTTGAAACCTTGAAAACCGAGAATATTCGTGACAGAAATATACTTGAATCATGTGACAGGCAGACTGAATATATATTATTCTGTTAAAAAATCCGAAACACTATCCTAATTGTCCAGTAGATACTTTTATAAAGTTTTCGCTTGACTGTCTGATGAGGACGTAATTTGTTTATAAGAACAACATAGACGTTCATTTTCTGTTCACAGGGAGTCCATATATTTAGGTTGTACTTAATCACATTGCAGGTTAGGGACTCTCAGGAGTATAACTTTATAATGCAGACATGTCTGTTTTCTGTTTGACGTCTAATTTCAAACGGAAAATTCGATGTAATTCAATGATAACATCTTCAAATATAAATTTGCCATTAGGCAAGGAAGTTGTGATCAAC
>NW_022980680.1:0-35819 GCF_902652985.1 Pecten maximus
TTTTGACCATGAATCCTGTTCATTACATATATGTTCTGTTTCCGACCAACAACGAAGATGTAGGATTGCATTTCGAATCTATATTTTTCGTTCGTTTCCCCCCTTATTTTATGGATTTGTAGTTAGAATTACGGTTTCTTTGTTATGTCCGTATCCATTGTTGTTCAGCCTTAACGAGACTAATTTCGGTGTAGACCACTGCGATGGACTCCCGTTGTCTGTCGTTAAGAAGATCTCAACAATAGATAGGTCGGATGACTCTTTAAATACCGTTTCCACAATTATCTTAATCAGAGAAAGGCAGCTTGACAGGAATTTTGATTCTGGACAATTTATCTGGTAATTCTGATTGTTGTTATAAGGTTTTTGATCCCAATCATTGACGATCTCTCTCTCTGAAACGTTTGTTTCCATAATAGGAAATAATCAAATCAGACCAACAGTGTTAAATACATTGATAAATGACCTTCACGTGACGTTATCTATACATTTATATTTACATTTTGGTGGCAAAGCCACGATATAAACTAAGTAAAAAGATTTGCAGTCTATGTGACCATAATTGAAACCCAAAACGTGACATCAATCCATGCCGCGCACGAATATATTCAGTGAATATATTCGTGCGCGGCATGGATTGATGTCACGTTTTGGGTTTCAATTATGGTCACATAGACTTATATTCACCCACCGGAACTACTTGTAACTAACATAAATTGTTTTTGATGTTAATAAAAAAGTATCAAAAAGACATTTTATACAAAATTGTTACACAAATAATAAAAAAACATTGAACAGACTGTGTTTTTTTTCGTAATATTTCAATGCACTTTTTTGTTTGCCAATCTGCACGTGACAAATGAATTTTGAAAAAATAGGCTGTTCTATTTGTCGAACCCCATTGACGAAATTGCTGAATATTGGCATTTTTTATGCTAATTTTCAAATATAACAAAACGAATATGTTGAGAATGTAAATATAAGGATTAAACTGTCTTTTTTTGGTGTCTATAGTCGATATGGATGCCAGAGCTTTGCAAACAAACATGTCATATTGTGCTAGCGCACAATATGACGTTTGTTTGCAAAGCTCTGGCATCTATATCGACTATAGACACCAAAAAAGACAGTTTAATCCTTAAATATTTACGTTTCAGGACATGACGGGAATCGCGCGCTTCCATCCGGGCCAACAAGCGTGATTAATATAAGTTAATATAACTTGTTTCGCAATTATTGTAAAATAAATAAAGTTTACTTTTACATGACGGATATCTGGTATGCATTTCCATAAATCTTTAAAACTGATAAGATATGACATCTTAGTGTAGTTTGGGACAAACTGCACTGTCAAACATGTACCACACTGATGAATGTTTTTAGAAGTACAGATATTATTATATTAATGCATTTTAGAGCAATAAAGTATGATAAATAGTGCCGGAGTGATTTAGTGATTCACTCCGGCGTTGCACATGGGGGCAAATTCATACCCGGCAAAGGTATAAGCTAAAGGCCGGGTATGAATATTCGTACTAACTTCTGATTGCGGTTACGATGTTGACGACGACGACGTTCAAAACTCAATATTCTAGTTCATGTCTAAACAATGAAATGATGTATTGATAAATGAACTGCAAATTGAACAAAGTTCGCTGAAGCACAAATTTATTACCATGCGAGATATAATGGTAAAATATTATATACCACACGAGGTAAAAACATATTTCTTTTCAGCCGAGTTTCCAGCCTGAGAAAGTAGAAACCCCATAGTGATGATCTGTACTTTCGATAGTCCCTACTGGTTGTGTTGTATACCCCATGCGGATAAGGACGTGATCCCCTTCAGTCAAAGTTAGAACAACGACTGATGTAGATTGATAGTAATCGCCGTTTTCTGATTTATCTGAAAAAGCGGCTCCTTTAACAACACCGTTCACTACAAGAAGGGTGTTGAATTCTTGATGTGCTTTGCCTAGAATTGTCCACGTCAAGACATAGGTCCCAGATTCCGGGACGACGTATATACCATCATCTGGGCTGTAGCCGCTGCCGTTGTCAATTGTCTCGTGATCGAAATTTATAGCGGAATCAGTTTTAAAAGATCTGCCGTCAGAAAGAGTCGCATGGAACGCCACTGGTTGCATCAATGGGACTCCTGAAATCACACGAAAATATTCCTGGTAGTGATCTGTCGTATCTATACAACCATTCAGTATATTTGTTCTATAGGCTGAAGGAACCCTCACGCCCTTCAACAAACAGTATCCTCCCGACGAATATTTCCCTGAAGTAATTCACTCAATAAAGAACAACAAAACGTATATATGTTTCTGGTCCGCAAATATTAGATATTTTAATTTGCTATTAAGGCTTTCAGCCCCAGCACACCATGACCACATGCATGCACCTGGAACAAAATCTTCCCTTTATTATTCTCACTGTATTTTTTTCAAATGCCTCAAAGGATAATTTATCTTATCCTTTTTCATCGATTTTAAAGTAGAAATACAGGTTTTATATGCAGGAACCTAAATTTCTAAATTTTAAGCTGTTGTATAAAAACACAAAACAGGAAACACGCTATTGCGCATGCTACCCCGAGAGATTAGATTGGTCGACAAATCCTGAGAGAAAATAGGGCCACTGGTATTATAGCAAAACTATGTCATGATTTGTAATTACTTACGATTTTGTCGAGATCTCGAAAACTCTACGAACGTCTCGGCTTCTTTGTTTCCATCTGCCTGGCAAAGGCAGTTGTTGTTTCCATTTTTTTGGTGGGGCTCATCGGATTGAGAGGAAGAGGTTTCAGTTACGCGAGGCTTTGTATCCGATATGGCTTCAACATTTGACTGAGAATATGGCATCCTTTTAGATTGTTCCCCTTGGTGTTTATTTACGGAGATACTAGGTTCTCCAGTTTTATAAACGGTGACTGTGTCATTGACTGGTGATCGAGACTGAACAGAATCATCAACATTTGATGTCGTATGGTGTCGCGTTTGCTGTTTTTCTGAAAAGGACGTCGACTTCACACTCATCTCTAGGTCCGATACCCGTCTTACTAAACTATCTATGATAACATCTTTCTGTAAAATTGTCCTTTCCTGGGACGCGACTTTCGATTCAAGTTTGTCAACGCGTTCGTCCTTGTCAGCCAGCAGACGTTCCCTACCTTCAATCTTCTGATTAACGAAACTCACGAGATCTTGCCATTTTTTCGGTTCATTTCCGGGGTCAATGTCCTGCCTTGGACGTGGCAGATTTCCGGGGTCAATTTGTTTCCCATCCAGAAAACCAAAACAATCGCACACACATAGGATCAGAATTAAATATGCAAACATGGCTGACTTCTCGACTGGTAGAGGCCGGAACGGTGGTAGAGAATTTGTGTATCCCGAGCCGAGCCCGAGCTGAAGACCCGAGCCCGAGCTTTGGATATTTTCGTTTTTCTCCTTCATTACTGAATGGATTAAAGTGATTTTCTCTACAAAGATTTGATTTCAGGTTTTAAATCAATCCGTGTGAGTGGATTTTCATGAAATGTATTTTAACGTCCTAAATCGACGATTTTCATTTTTCAGGGGGAGAATTTGTGTAGCCCGCAATCAAGCGTGACTATTCATGTTTTTTGCTAATTATTTCCGATACATGCTATTATTGAGAAATATTACTAGATACAAACAACAAGTAAATATAGCTGATTCTAAAAATATAAATTTCAACATATATCTAATGTGACTTGATGTCAAATTTTGACATTTTTGTAACCGCGCCGACGATCAATGAACTCGTCGTGTTTACCGAGCTTTCACCGAGCCCGTGCTAAGGGCAGATAACTCTACCGATCCCGAGCTTTGTAGAACTTTTAGCCATTCTGGTATAAGAATGTTTCCGGGCTCTGCGACGAGGACGCAGTTCTACAAAGAGCCCATATCCTTTTATTTTAATTATTTTAAATATATCGTGAATCTTAGTTGATTTCTTATCGTGAATGAAAAAAGCTACTGGGATGGTTTTATAACCATGAAATAAGACATGCCTACATACTAAAGCAGAAACATAAAAATCCCCTACTTGAAATGTTGTGTCGTAAGACATGTACAACTTCTCGTCAGACTCTATTTGAAGCACTAAATTAAACTCATTCAATAACTCCTGAATACCTAAAACACACCTAAGATCGGGACCTATAGCTAACTCATGAATATAACCCTCTAAATGATACATAAGCTCTAGAGTACTACACTATACTATGATTTTTGTAATTTGATATTTCAATTATACATATTTTTATTTATTTTTTTGTCTTAACAATAACACTCAATTGGAATTAAGTTTAATCTCAAGCCAATTTTTATGTTTTAATCACAATCAATTCACATATATCACTAAAGGCTTTACTAATGACCAGTCACAAAGCTCGGGATCGGTAGAGTTATCTGCCCTTAGCACGGGCTCGGTGAAAGCTCGGTAAACACGGCGAGTTCATTGATCGTCGGCGCGGTTACAAAAATGTCAAAATTTGACATCAAGTCACATTAGATATATGTTGAAATTTATATTTTTAGAATCAGCTATATTTACTTGTTGTTTGTATCTAGTAATATTTCTCAATAATAGCATGTATCGGAAATAATTAGCAAAAAACATGAATAGTCACGCTTGATTGCGGGCTACACAAATTCTCCCCCTAAAAAATGAAAATCGTCGATTTAGGACGTTAAAATACATTTCACGGATTGATTTAAAACCTGAAATCAAATCTTTGTAGAAAAAATCACTTTAATCCATTCAGTAATGAAGGAGAAAAACGAAAATATCCAAAGCTCGGGCTCGGGTCTTCAGCTCGGGCTCGGCTCGGGATACACAAATTCTCTACCACCGGCCGGAACGACTTGTACCGTTGTACAAGTCGTTCCGGCCTCTACCAGCCCCCTAGTCGTTCCGGCCCCTAACCGGTCCGTCCTAGTCGTTCCGGCCCCTTAGTCATTCCGGCCCCTTAGTCGTTTCGACCCCCCATGTTGTGTTTTTAATCTTTTCTGGTGTTACATACATATATATGTGTGATATAAATATATATATTTATGTAAACACATATAATAATTTTACAATTTTATTCAGTACAGGTTGTCGCCCCTTAATCGGAATATACAATTTTGTCTCCGTCATCGTTGTATAGCGTGAGTAATCGAAGCTAACAATATATCGTGTTGTTTTCGCGGTGTTGTGATTGGATCCGTGATATCATCTTTTGCCTCGTATTATAATTATAAAACGTCCCGGTGTATAACAAAGAAAAGAAAAGACAAGAAAATTCAGTTTTTGCATTTATTGTACGAGAGATAGACAATGAAGGTAACAGCTGTGTAAAAAAATTATTCAGATTGAAAGTGAAACTCTCGGAAGAAAAGGTGAATGTTGTACGACAGGTGATTGAGTTACCTTCAGGTGCAGACGGTGTATGCGTGAAATGTTTTGCTAAGGTAGAAAAAGTTATCAAATATCGAAATGAAATAAATATCATAACAACAAAGTTTGAAGAAAGTAGGAGGAGGTTTTTAGCTAAATCCCCGAGATCGGCAACCAGGAAGCGAGTGCTTCGTTCCCACAGGTGAATAGTGAACTTTTTATTGCTGCTTCAGTAATACAATGTAATAATCTAAGCCTACTTCTGCTTATGTTTACTCCCCTCCGTCAATAATGACGATTTCGTGGAGTTTGGGTGCACAGGGGCGCTGATTAAAAAAGATATAAAGATTCTTTTTTTAGTATGGTTAAAAGGATAAAAAAAAAAAAACTTGTTGACCTATAGTGTTTGTAAAACACTGGATACTGGAGATATCTAAGATTTTTTGGTTCGTACCCACCAAAAACAGAACGAATACTAAGAGTTTCATAATCTAATAGGTCTATTACACATTATATTAACGCTAAGATAACGTAATTTTAATCATATTTATTATAATAATTATAATCAGGTGTCTATTCCAGAACCGAAACATGTTTGCGGAACAACGGAATTAGCTGATTTCAAAGAAAGAGATATTTTACCACTGTCCAAAGGTATACTAGTCCGAGTTTTTTTGTCTTTTTTTTTTATCAGTATATTTTTGCAACAAATCCGTGTGTCTTAAAATACCAATCTGATTTAAATTAAATTTGTGATTTCTGCACATGTGCTATAATAACCCTAGAACTATCTTAGATATAGTAAATTTGCATAGGTTATATCCTGGATAATTATCAATCAAAGTTATGTGCATTATATATAATCTATATTTATCCTGATTTACATTACAGGCCCTGAAGACAAACACAAATCAGTGAGGAAGTCTTTATTCTTTGCTGATTCAACTGTTTATCAAAGTCCCCCTGAAGGTATTGTTTAAAATGAATTTTAAAATTTAAAAAAAATAAAAGCTGAAAATAGACTTGAAATAAGTCAAAAACAATGTATCATTTTAATTGGTTTCATATGATTATACTGTCTTTTATTTTCCTATCACTGGCCAGTCCCCATGGTTACAAGTGAAAATGTTAGTATTATTGGTATTTATACATTTTACATCTAAGACAATTGAAGTCTAAAAGCATATACCAAATATACATAGTAAACATTTAATGCCCTGATTTACATTGCAGGTCCTGAAGATAAACACAGACCAGTGCATGCAAAGACATTTTCCTTTAGTGATGGGACTGTTCACCAAAGGACCCCTGAAGGTGTTGTATAGAATAAGTTAACAGATATGTTAAATACAATGTCTAAAACTTGGATTAATTAAATATATATTATATATGTTCATGATGAATTAAACCAATGTATCAGTTTTAATTGATATTTCATGTAATTTCTTTTTTTGTACTGTCAGGTCACTGTTCAATGTCTGTTATAGTGATAATCAAGTTATAACTAATATTAATTAATATTTTGATTATTGAATCTTCATGATGCCTAATTTCAATAATTAAATAACTAAAATGCTTAAATCTACATGTTGTTATCCAACTTATTTTGATATATTTAACAGGACAGTATAATTTAGCTTTTATCTGTATGAATATGTACATTTCCTGATTGACATTACAGGCCATGAAGACAAACACACGCCTGTGTCAAAGACATTTTCTTCTGTTGATGCAACTGTTCAACAAAGACTCTTAGAAGGTATTGCTTGTATTGTTTAGAATTTATTTTTAAAATAAGTTTAGAATATTGTCAAATTTGAAAATTTGAAAAATAATCATAACTCACAGCCATCATTATAATATAGCTGTAATAAAATTATGTATTGCTCTTCACCTGTGAAAAATATCATTACTCTTGAAATATATTTCAGGTATGTTATAAATTTCTATTTATTGGAAATTGTGTGATGCTACATGTATACTTATATCTGATGTAGTTATCTACAGGTGAGTGCTACAACAAGGTTTCATTTTGTATTATATGTATTTTACAGATTTACATCATGATAAAAAATTCAGTAACAATGTTCTGGGTCAAGGTGAAGGTGAGTCCTAAGAACTTGCATGCATATATTTCAGTTTTATATTCATTGACAAAAAGAATTTTGATTTTTTAAGGACTTGCACATCAAAATATCTTACTACACCGTATGTTATTACTAGTGATACCATCCCTTCCTTCATTCATTCATTTGATTTTCAAATGATGTGAAATTTATACCATATTAAAGTTTGAATTTTTCCCTATCTGATAAATGATATTATTGTATGGGTTTTATGGATTATAAGAACAAACAGGTACTCAAAAGACAGTAATCCAGACATTTACAGTACACTGGGGAACCCCCAACCACACATTTTTCACCTGTAGACATATTTCATTTTTTTTTTTTTTTTTTTTTGTAGGAGTGCATATTTTTTTGCAAGTCTAAGAAATCATGCTTATTCTCAGAAATAGGAAATATCTATTCCATATGTTAATTTCTTAAGAAAACAGCTGCAAACATTTTTATTAGGAACTTGGTTCAGTCAGGTGAAACAGCAGCTTATTGACTTATTTTCAGTTGTGCAAGTCCGAAAAAAAAGTTGATTTTCAATGTTTTCAATGTTTATTATACTAAATGTATTTCCATTATTTATAAGAAGGTTGACAGTGTTCAAGATTTTGTATTTGTTTACGAATGAAATTTTGCCTTTTTTTTTCCAGAGAGTTCCATGTTCAGAGTTCATGAGTTATTTAAAAAAGATGTATTTTCTGTTATTCTGTGTTCAGTATTGTCTCGGCTGTACCAGATCAAAGACTTTGTAAGTTTGTGTTTTTATCTTCTTTAAAAAATGCTGTAACAGTTGAAAAATCATGAGGGCCATACAGTATTAATTGTAAAACCATTATCATTTTAATTGATATGAACTTATATTCAATATTGGATTGTTGATTCTATGTTTTCCTGTGTTTTTTTTCTTGATTATAGTGATCAACTATATAAAAGAGTACAAATATCAATGGATTTCAATACTGAATTTATTAGGTTTTTTTTTTTAAATGTAGTTTGTACAATAAATGTTTTGTTTGGTTGCAAGATAGTTTATAATTGCTGTTTTGTTTATTCCTTGTAGGTGTCAGTCAATTACCCCAGTGGAAAGAAATCTGTTCTTGTTACTTCTCCTTCCCATAAAGTCATTTGTAAAGCCATGGTGGACAACAAAAGTGAAATGGAAAAGACTATCGTTGATATATTATGCAAGACAAATCCAATGGCTGTAGTTAAAGGTGTATCAAAACTAATTGAAGATGAATGCACCCATGTCTGCTATCGAGGTTCCGCCGCATGCTTACAAAACAAGAAATTTGAGCATTTCCAGAATTTTAATTGGAAGACTTTATATGATGATCTCCTCGATAGATGTCCTCATATCATGGCAATTATAACATCAACGGTACAGCGCCAACCTCCAAATATTGTTAGCAAACCATTTTTTCATGTTATGTTTTCAAGTGCTACAGTTTTACACGGAAGAAATCAAGAAATGTCAGTTCTCCATTACATGATAGCTTTCTTCCTTGCCCGCGGTGGATGTACTCAGCGAGTAAGTAATACTAGCACTGGACATGTATGAAAATTGAACATGATATGCTTAATCTTATAATGTGGGAATAGTCATATTGTTTTTTCAATCCTATAGTATATACCCCTTTGCCACATGTAAGCGCCTCTGGACGCCTTTACCCCCTTGCCACATGCAGAGACCTAGGTCTCTGCCACATATAAGCGCTTCTCGACGCCTCTGCATTATCTCCATGTAAGCGCTTCTCGACGCCTCTACGTTATCTCAATGTAAGCGCCTCTCGACGCCATGCCG
Organism: Pecten maximus; assembly: GCF_902652985.1. Taxonomy (NCBI): domain Eukaryota; kingdom Metazoa; phylum Mollusca; class Bivalvia; order Pectinida; family Pectinidae; genus Pecten; species Pecten maximus. The sequence continues at coordinate 9,337 of NW_022980680.1, forward strand.
GTTCGGTAAATTTAGACATGGAAAATCCCGTGATTGAGAGCGACACCTATCTGGAAATCCCTGATACTATTTTAAGAAGATATCAATGCATCGACCAATCAGATTTGTACACGTCATTCATACGAAAGTTTTTGAATAAATTAACCTAGAAAGTGTGAGTCATGAGTGTAGAAAAGTGTGACAACAACGAGGCGTGATGGCGGCTGTGGCTACGATTTTGCGCGACATTTTTGACGACGATGATGATAATTTAGAGTTCGATGGCTTTGGACCTGAATACATTTAGTCAGATATTGATCTTAACGATGTTCTAAATGAACTGTCAACAGATAACGAGTCCGAAAATGAGGACGAACGGCGACTAGTTGTACCGCCGCCATTAGGTAACGGTCACACTAAAATACGCCATAGGGAATTATACGCCATAGGTACGCCATAGGGGTTTTCCGCACGCCATAGCAAAATGTAACCGATATATACACAAAATAACTTGTTTTTTTCATTGATATACCTATTTTACAGGTTCTGATAAAGTTTCATTTCAAACAAATGTGTACTTTGTAAGAAAATCGGTCTTATTTGCGTAGTCAGTTTCAAGCACTATACGCCATACGTGTTTATGCACGCCATAGCAAAGTTCAAGGGTTGTTTCTGCAAAATCAAAGAATTTTTCACATTGTATATGTATTATACATGATATGTAAAAGTGTCATTAAATAAAAATGTGTATTTTGTATGAAAAACGATGATTTTGTCCATCACGTTTTCCGAGTCAATCCCAAGGGAAGTAACTCTTACACTTACAAAATGAACAACACAATATTTGACTCACTATGAAACACTGGCCTATTTATTTATGAAAACACAAATCATAATGTAATATATACAACATTTGTAAAACAATTTGTATTTAGTAATACAAATAACATAAACAAATATAAATTGTGATATAATCATATATTATTAGAAATGACCAGTTGCAATTAAATACTGAAAACTTATTTATTTTTTGTAGTAAAATAAAAATATTAATTTTTCAAATTCATGTTACTATCAAATCTACAAATGATATATTTAAAGAAATCATTATTGTACACATAGAATTATGATGCATGTGTATTTTCATTTTCAACAGATTAAATATTGAAACATATGACATACATTATAACAATATACATAATATATATCAAAACAGCTTCTATTTCAAAATGAATTACATAAATTTAATACAACCTTTTTATTTATTTTACAATGTCATAAATTTTCAAATCTAGCGAATAGTGACACACTTAAAGTATATGTTTTATAACATTGTCTCTTTTACCCATTATCAATAAATCAATCATTTTTAAGATTAAATGCTTGAAACATATTATAAATTACAAAGCGTAACATGACATAATAAAAGGTGTTTATCAATTTCAATCAATTATGCAAAAAATGGTCGTCTCAAAGCATGGAACTGGGTCCTGAGTCCTGAGTCGTTGAAATGCACTTGGTCACGGTCATAGTCCTCTGGAAAGTTAACTCTAATCTTGATGTATCTCGGTCTAGTCAGCAGTAGTCGATTTATCTTCTTCCGTTGTTTCTCAAAAGACGTCGCTGTCAGGCCTGGGGACTTGTCAAAGTTACCACGTCGCACAATCTCTGTAAAGTACACCTCCTGAATTCCAGCATGATGTAGGTCCACCTGCAGTGTCAGAAGTCTCTGGAAAATGTCGTTGGGGGATGATGTCGCTGAGATGTCATTTCCTCCTAGTTGGATGAGTACAACATCAGGGTTGTACTCTATCAGGTCTCTAAGTAGTTGTCTTGGAATCGAATCAGAACGCATGCCACCCTTCCCGAAGAATCTGACGGTGCCAGGAACCTGCATAAGAAACAATAGTATGAATAAGCATAATATTTCATATTAGTGAACAAGATTGAAAAATTAAATTCAAATACCAACTTTGACAGTTATTATTATTGTTTTTTTTTTTTTAATATTACTTGCATTTTGGGAATTATCCAACAAATAGAGTTTTTTGATATTTATTCTATTCTCAAACACATTTGCTATCATTATTTACCTTAAGATCACCATGACAATATCTCTCAAGACGAGTAACATAGCTGCTCCCAAATACTGCAAACTTGGCCATTGCTGGGTAATAGATGAGTATGAATGTTTCTTTGTAGGGGGAAGGTAATAGAATGAACAGAAATTGAAAAGGGTCTTATTTATACCATCTGACACAATGCAGGGACAGCTTAATTACCTTTAAAAACTTATTTTCTTTAATTGCTCATGGAATGTCCTGATTTTAAGTTCATTTATCAACATCCTTCATCAACCTGTTTATGAGTATCTATGTTTACACACTATTCAATGTGATGTAATTGTGAACACTTATTAGAAAATATTAATTCATTAAGTAAACAACACATTATTTGACCACTCTCATTAATAATGAAAAACACTGTTCACAAATTGTTTAATGGTTTGGGATTATGTGTATATGTGAACAGCATTGAATCACTAAGTTCATTAACACATGAATTAAGTATTTGGACTGATGTTAACTGTACAGGTAAAGGTAATGAAAAGTGTTCAGTATTCTTGTAACAACAAATACTAGTGTACCTTGATGATGGAAACATTGCTGCCAGTGGAAAAATTGTTACAATGTTATGAAACATGCATACTTTAAGTGTGTCACTATTTAATAAGTTGTATACATTAAAAGATTTTATGAAATCAATGGAAAAAAAAAAAAAAAAACACAAAATAAAATGTTGAAAATAAAACTTGTATTGTGTGATTCCTTTTGAAATTGAAGTTGTTTTAATACATGTATGATATTATGTGTAGTCAGAGACATATATACAGATGTATATATATATGTCTCTGGTGTAGTGTAATAATGTCTGTACAATACATGCTTCCATTTCAATTCAAAAATTATTTTATTATTCCAAATATATACAAATACATGTTCAATATACATACAATCAATAAACATAATTATATTAGAAATTTAAATGTTATTTATGTATATTATTATCATTTGTTAAGTTTTATTTTAAATATTTATATATATGAAATAATAGGATCAGACAAAAGGATTACCCTATATAAGTCTTTTCCATAGACCGGTTGCAGATAGGTATAATAATTATACATAGTCTAAACAGCACACCTTTCACACTCACTTACACACAATTTCATAAAGGGAAGACATGAAAAATAATGATGAGCAACATAATCATAATAGTTGAAATCTTTTAGTGCTCATTATATATAAGTAAACATGATTTAAGACATATAGATTAATATCTTCCATGCTTCCATCTTTCATCTTCTGAAAATTTCAGAATATTTTCTGTATTAAATTACATAATTTATATATATATATAATATATATATCATTTCAGAGATGTCAACATATATCTTTGGTTTCATATATATACCAATTAATAGTGTCCTTCTAATCATTTTGCAAGAGTTACTTCCCTTGAAATCGACCTGAAATTGCGATAGACAAAAACATCAATTTTCTTACAAAATACACATTTTTATTTCACGAATATTTACTAAATCATGTATAATACACATACAATGTGAAACATTCATTGATTTTGCAGAAACAACCCTTGAACTTTGCTATGGCGTGCATAAACACGTATGGCGTACTGTAGAGGATCTAGTAGTGTAAAGTGCTTGAAACTGACTACGCAAATAAGACCGATTTTCTTACAAAGTACACATTTTTATTTCATGAATCTTTACTAAATCATGTATAATACACATACAATGTGAAAAATTCTTTGATTTTGCAGAAACAACCCTTGAACTTTGCTATGGCGTGCATAAACACGTATGGCGTATACAGTAAGGACCGTAGCTTTTAATACGTTTACCCTTTCCCCCGCGATTTATGGTGACGAGTGTACATGGAGAAATAATCACCGTGTTTCCTGGTGATAGACCAATTATGCCGATCGATCACCGGGGTTAAATCATCAAAGATCGCGGTGACCAAGCGTGCCGCGGTGAACCTCCGCGATCGAGACACTGAGGACCACAGAGGATCACAGAGGATCAGCAGGACTCATCGGTGCCGACTCATGCGATAAAATTTACCTGTAATATGAATCGGTATGGAGTAATTACATGTATATAACTGACACCCATCAACGCTATGATCGATGTGACCAGGGACGTACGGTATAACCATTTGCCATTGGTTTTAATTGTTTCCATCTCTTATAAATGCCGTAGAATTAAACATCAGTTTTACTTAGCCTGAAAATATGATGATTTTTTTTTTGCCACTAGTCGTAGTCTAGAGGGGACATAAATAATGTCTAGTATATTTAGATATACACGTATAAAGAACTGTAAAAATTCCGCTGTGTGTCGCTGACAGGTAAAAGAAAGTAGATTTGATGGAAGTTATTTCTTGAGTAGTAGATCTAAGAATCACTGTGTGATGATCATTTATCATTTCAAACAACTTTAATCCAAGTAAGGATATAATTTGCATACATTTCTGGTGTAGGGCCAGAACGCACTAGCCTACTATATGAAAACATTGAATGTGCCGTCACCGTTTGGTGTCGCTAAGATATAAGGTGTAAATACAATAAAACCGGTGTGAAATCGCACGTATCTTACCAATATGGATAAATGAGATATTTATTTACCCCAGATCACCCATTTAGTCCCACCTAGGTGTTTTATTCCGTCAGTATAGACCCTTGCTTTACGCTAGTCAAAATTTCACGCTGGTGACCTGCCATTTTGTAAGTGACAGTACGACTAACAACCCGAATCGGAACGCAATGGACCGAAAAGACCATATATAATTTATTGTGTTTTTCTTCTAAAGTAGTTTGAATCAAGAAAACTAAGCTTATTATTTCACAAAACCTGTTATATTAAATTCAAAAATTCATAATTTCTTAATTATAAGCGGTAAAATCTATAGAAATAAAAGTTGTATCATCGCACATGGTTAGGTAATTAGGCCGACCGCGACCTACAATGTATAGTTAGCAACATGGCGTCGAATCCAGAATGAAATATTGACTAGCGTAAAGCGAGGGTCTATAAGGACTGAATAAAACACCTAGATGGGACTAAATGGGTATACTGGGGTAAATAACTATCTCATTTATCCATATATGTAAGTGTTATGTCATTCCCGATTTTATTGTCAGCTGTCGGAGAATTCCACGTTTTCATATCGTAGTGTGCCAGACGAGGCCAATAGAAACTCTGGCTAATTCCACATATGAAACTGATCAAAAGTGGGAATAACACTAATTATGTGTAATGATACTGGTTGCATAGTCAAAAACCTGCAATATATCGTATCTTAGGGCATCCATATAATATGGGTGTTAAATGTACCGGCAGTTTCATGTCTTCACATTAATATCATGTCACTGAGTATTTTTTTTTTCACTCTGGCCTATTTTATGGTTACTGTTTCTATCAAAAATGTGATTTCAATGATTTTTATAAAATCTTAATACTTGTACGAATTTCATCGGTTAGATTGACAAGTCACCTTATACAAAGCAGATGACACTGAAGTTCGTCACACCTCAGTGAGCATTGTTGCTGTCAATCAAACGCCGCGGAAAGGCTTTGCGCGTATTTCATTGGTTGATAAGAATGATTGACAAGTCATTCTCCGTGCACAGGTAAGATTTACAAGACAGTTACGAAATGTCTTGTTATTACTATGCATCAATCTTTTACAGATAAATATATTTTCAAATAAATGATAACTATTCTTTTAAAGTTTTGCTATCAGAAAGTTAGTTTTATCACGTTTATGACCATAACGAGTTAAATACATGTATATCAATCCATAATTTTACCATCGATCATTGGAATTGTGGAAGTTATTTAATTCATGTTACGGTGTTTGTCGGTGTTTGTTTGTATTTGAGTACGGCAATAAGATGCATGTTAAAAGCACACGATTTGTAAATGATCTCCATTTCGATAGTGATACTTCACGCATACGAAAGTCAGTACATGGTATTACATCAACAGTTTCTTTGGTATTTTTGATAATAAACATTATATTTATTTAACATTATTTAAGAAGACAGTACGGTGGTTTTTAGAAGATAAAAAACATATTTGCTGATTATTTCATGTGATAACAATAAAATTTCAACGTATATTTTTTTCTGAAGCGTGTGATTTAAATATTAAGCTGTTAAAGCATTTCTTTATTTTAGAATCCATGTGACACAATCAAATGTTTTTTCCAAAGACTATATTGCTAGAGATCATATATATTTATGAATATATATGAATTACATCAATTGTATTTGACATGTATTTTGAAAGTTCATTGCATTATCTAAAAACATTTTCTAATAAAATATTTAACATAAAATGTGGGTTTTTTTTTAGTCATACATGTATATAAAACTTTAGTCATTTCAGTATATATCACAAGTGGTACATGTACAGAGTTAAAGTTCTTGGTGTTCAAATGCTGACGTGGTGAAACTCGGTGTTAAAGTGTACCAAGAACAAAAAAACGATATTCAAACATGTTATTTTTTGTAAAAACCAATGAATGATGTCGCGAACCACATCAAAATCGGTTGGCCGAGTGCCGAGATAAAATCTAAGCATTATATTCTATACAAAACCCGCTTCAAGTCATGAAGAACACTTAATTCAGAAAGTAATATATTATAAGCATCATGATCTACAATAGACTAAATCTCTCACGTATGAATACCAGTGTTGGAGCCTGCAACAAACTTCTACATATACAGATTTTATCCCGAGGGTATTTTACATGTCATGGTCTCGGGGATAACGGACGATTACATTCTTGAGAAAGATATAATTTTTATATGATCGTTGTCAGTGAAATTAAATAAAAGTGATTCGCAACAATTATAATATAATTGATACTTTATGTACAGGTACATAGTATAGGTTCTTACTAAAACCATCATTTTCGCTCCGTTTTTTATATATATATAGAAAACATACAATTTAGTTCATCGTGATTAATCATAATTAATACTAAAACTTATTAACTCGCAATAATTTTCGTGTATGAATTTTTCAAATTTTATTTATTTATTTTTTATTATCATTAAAAATTTTTTTTTGTTATTGTGTCATTATTGTGAAGTGATCGAGATCATTGTGGTTTTACTTTCCATTCGTGTGTCACAAGTCATATCTTCACTTAAAACAGGACTTTAGAAGATTAGAAACATGTTCGGAGAATTACGAATTGAGTGGCTTAGTATAACCGCTAAACAATTACCAAGTGTGAAATTATGGTCCACAAGCTCGTCACACCTGTCACTGCACTACAGGTGTCTGGTGTTCTAATCGGCACACGCCGATAATTCTTGTGAGTTCTCGCGTTTGGTTTCTATGTACTTCAAAAAAGTTCCGAAGATATACTTTTACATGTTGTACGTAAATTGAGCTTGAATTTTATTAAGAATTGCGTGTTACTATAGGGAAGGCATTTTTAAGTTGTTGAAATCAAACATATTATTTTTGGAATTCAGTGGGTTTCGTTTTCCTTTCAAGCGAAAAAAATGTATCTTAAAGGTTTGTCTATAGAATGATTAACCTAAGTTACCTCATTCATAAACCCACGTTGTTGAAAATTTACTCTATGAATCTTTCCGAAAATCACAAATAACGGTATCTTCAAGTGTATTTGCAACATATCTATTGCTGTTTTGGCTAATAAAAATTCCAATTTTTTAACTTTTATTTCACATCGTGTATGAATTGTATTTTAAATTTCTATTACTAGAAGTATTATAACCGAAATCAATATTGGTATGTAACAACCCGGAAATGCCCTCATAATAAAGGCTATATGATGTAAGTCGTTGTAAACGACCCATTATTCAAATGCCATACATGTTACAGCGACCCGTTAAAATAGAAAATTATTCAAATTTTACATGTTATATACGACCTGTTATATTAGAAAATGAGTAAGATGATACACGTTGTATTTGGCCCGGTATAATAGAAAATTAATAAGATGTTACATGTTGTATATGGCACGTTATAATAGAAAATTATATGCCCCTGGTTTCGGTAACATTTGTTATTAACTAACTCACAAATATAAGTCAAAAAGTTTATTCAGTACTTTCATTATTGTTGTCTCATTCGCATTAATTGCAGGCACGTGTTCACGTTTGTTTCTATATATATTTCCTATATGACGGCTCTGATCCCATTAAACCTCTGACGTCACAGGTCAGAGGTCACCGAAACGTAGTCAACGGCTCTGGGTTCGAGAAAAATCGCAATTACTCTAAAACTAAAGTCGCTGTGAAAGTCGACCTTTCAGCATTTTTAGTTTCATCCTAAATCACATTTAAACTTGAAATAGCAAATCGTTACGGGTACACTTTAAGACCACCACGTAATTAAGTCAATTACGCTATGAAGGCTATTTTCACTCCATTCAATTTCATCTCATCTTAAATTGTCCTTATTTGTATTAATTACGAAAGAAATGCATTAAATCTCATAATTGTATGAAAACCTAGCATGTTCAAATTAATAGAGCTGTTAACAAGAAATAATAGAAGTTATATCTCAAATCTTGCTAAATATATTAAATTTGCAAGGAAGAGAAAATTAGAATGGCTTAATAACCAATAATTATGTATAGTCATATAATGTTTCTCATACATATGTTGTATTACTTTTATTAGTAGTTGAATTGTCTGTATGTGCAATTCCAGCACAAATCTATGATAGGATATTGTTTATGATGTAAATAGTAAATTAATTGTTATATACATGCATATAATCACATATCACTATGTGTAAGGGTATATATGTATACAATAAAAGATCCGGATTTTACAACTTACCATCAGTCCATGTTTTTTTTATGATTTTTACGTACCAGAAACCCCAAGCTATCTATTTAAAAGTACGGGACACTAGCGAGAACTACCCAAGATGTCCGATAATTATTAAACCCGTATTCACTTAACAATGTGACGCTTACATAATTAATTAAGTATCAGACGACTATTGACTAATTTGTGTGTAATCAACCCAGTTCTTGTGATCACTGCTTAATACGTAAATGTGTATGTAATTAATAGCATGCATCTTTCAATGAGTTTCACGTAACGGTGTTACAAGCCGATATCCGTGTTTACCCAATACAAGTGTTCATGATGTTAATTACCGATCATAAATTTATTACATGTATTTGAGATTGATTAATTATCGTATCACGCACTGTATGTTTGTGCATAAATTCTTGCTAACTACGAAATAGCAATATGTGTTCCTATAAAAGTTGCCGTCTGTAAAATAACTATCATAGATATTGTACGTCAAGTTGATAAAAGCAAGACCAGGCTATACTATAAAATCCTTTAATACTGTAACATTTAGGTCGTAGAGAAAAAGCAATGTACCGTTATAAAAACAAAAGCTACACATTGTAACACAGGTAAACACCCGGGGCTATGACCTAGCAGCGGTCGCTATGACTACGCACAGTGTCAAGTGATAGTCTGTACAGCTGTCGACACGGGTGACTTGCCCCGACATTTTTTTCTCCTCGTGGTGAAGAAATCGTCCGGATTATTGAGGGAAATTTACTAATGAAAAGTACGCTCCGTTCCCAAAATGGGCTTCCGGAATCGGAATCCAAATTTCCGGACTCGTGAGTACAAATAACGTTACGGAAATCCGTTCCCGTGCATTTCCGTCCGGACTGTGAGTTGTCCGGACTATCGGCGTCCGGATTATCGCGGGTCCACTGTACACGTGTTGTAGTTTAAGTTAAAACATATTTTATTGATATACAGAAATGACAAAGGGATTAGTCAGCAAATTTTACCAACTTATAAACGACTTCTCCCGTAAAATTAACAAAACAATGAATAATAACATAGTCACATGATGGTACAAAATACAAGAATATTCAATTCAAAAATGTGATAAAGAAGAGAGTATAAAAAATTGAGCATTTTGGATTAAGTTGCTTTTGAATGATACGTGTTGTATATGTATAGACGAGTGAACAGGCACACGTATTCATACATGTGTGTGTATTGGATGAAGATATAGTAAATATACATACATGATGTATACTTGGTATTTACAATCTGAAAACTTTTTGTCCGTACCTCGAATAAAGAACTTTAACCTCGTCTTCGGTATTTTTTAGTGTGTCTTATTTAAATATCACAGACATGTACATAAATTAACCGACCATAGGATCTTTCTCCCAGTATTTTTTTTCTTTCTATGCATATTATTCTCGGTTTTGATTTTCCTGAAAAGTTTGACATTTTGTGTTCCTAAATGGTTACTTTAACTGCTTGATAATACCGCTGAAAAAATGGCGTTTGATACCTGAAATTAGCTGCAGACAATTACACAACTATCAAATTATTAGGAACATGTGTGAATTTAGTTGTGTACTCGTCACCGTTTATCACAGGTACGTTGCAAGGTTCCTTTGAACTGCAGTCAGAAAACTTTAGATCACAGTCCTACCACAGGCGCTAACAGATTAAACATACCACTGTCATATCAAACAAAAATTGAAAGTAATATTTTCTATGCAAGCGCCTGTGGGCTCACATGAGGGTACGTTATAAATATAAATGAAAATATCTGAATGCGTACCACTCTTATATTGTGAATGACGATGTGGCTAGCAACAACTAAGTTTTATGCCACATGATATATATGTTTTAGCAGAGACATATAATATGTCTTTGGTTTTAGTAACGACATATTATGTTTATGTTCGATAACACAGTATTTTATGTAGCAAATAAATGACCACGACAATGGTACACAGATGAAGATACGGCCGGAGACAGATGTCTGCTTATTGTAATGTTCAAGTCAACAATGTGTCTGATTTTAATGCGTTAATTGAACGAAATATGGTAATAAATAAATAATCACATGCACCCTAATTAAATTGCACTGCGGTCGGTACTGACGATCTGCGGTGTCTGATTTTTGCCGAGTCTCTACGAGTTTGCTATTGTACAGGTAACTGTCTTCTGATTAAATATATCAATCAATGTACATGTACGGTAACAAGCGAATCTATATGTCTGTTTATAGCCTTTACATTAATTTCATTAACGTGCAGTGACATCAGCAAACGATTAAAACTTCGACGATGTCCTTTGTAAAAATCATCTAGACATGTCAATCACACATGTGGCAACAAATCTGAGAGTATGTGGGCGGAGCTATAGTAGGCTGTGCCTGGTTATGGTGTGTCATCAGGTAAACTGTCCACCCCATTCGATGCAGGTATCCCAGCAATCTATTGTCTAATTAATTCTCTATGTACGTTAATGATTTTGAGTCTTTTTTCATCTCTAAATGCAACAGCAAATATGATTTTGAAGAGTTAAGTTTATTTCTTATGTTATATGCTGATGATTTAGTCCTGTTTTCGGAATCTGTCGAAGGTCTACAGAACCTACTAGATAACCTGGACGATTATTGCTCACAATGGAAATTAACTGTGAATAGTGAAAAAACAAAAGTTGTGGTTTTCCGTAAAGGCGGTAAAATTCGAAATAATGAATCGTGGACTTACCACGGGAAAAAACTTGATAGTGTTGACGAATTTTTTTACCTTGGTGTAAACCTTAGATACAACAATAAATTCACGAATTTACAAAAAAAATTGGCGGACCAAGGACGTAAAGCCATGTTTGCTTTATTTTCTAAATGTTCAAATATGAGTTTAAATTGTAAAACCATGTTGAGTTTGTTTGATACTTATGTAAGTAGTATTCTGTTTTATGCATGTGAAGTGTGGGGCTCGACCAAAGGACCAGATATTGAAAATGTACATGTTCTTTTTTGTAAGAAATTACTTAAGGTTAAAAAATCAACAAATAATGTAACAGTTTACTGGGAACTTGGTCGTTTGCCCTTAGAATATACACGCAGATATAGAATTATTAAATATTGGTTCAAACTACTCGACACAAAAAACTGTATTTTGAATACTGCATATGATTTTTTATTAAGTAAAAACACTGGTTTATGTTTTAATTGGGTACACGGTGTAAAGGAGTTATTATGCTCTTTAGGTTTCGGCGAAATATGGTTTTGTCAATCACCAAATAACTCTGAAACTATTTTACCTTGTATACGACAAAGAATTTTTGACCAAGCCCAACAGTATTTGAGAGATGCATTAGAAAAGTCCTCGAAATGTGTTTTATATAAACATATTGTGGATAATTTTTCTATTCAGTTTTATTTAACTAAGTATATACCTATGAAATTCAGAATATGTTTATCAAAACTACGCATGTCTGCGCATTCCTTAGCAATCGAAACTGGCCGCTTTAACAATATTGATCGAATTTTGAGACACTGTTTAATTTGTAAATCAACGATTGAGATAGAAGATGAATACCATTTTGTATTAATATGTAATAAGTATACCAATTTAAGAAGACGCCTCATTAAGAAATACTATTGGCAAAAGCCTTCAATGTACAAATTAATACAGTTATTAAGTGTACAAAATATCAAAGAATTAAGTCGCTTAGGCAAATTTATATTTGAAGCAAACAAAATCCGATCTTTATATCTTTAATCCGTACTCCACTTTGTATTTGTACTGTAGCATTGCTGTTCTATGCCATTATCATGTATTGTTTTGTTTATACTATGTACTTATGGGCCGTATGGCCTACAGTCAATAAAGAAATTGAATTGAAATTGAATTAATTCTCTGTAAAAAAAGTCTTACGCTAGGATTTATGAGAGTGTCGCCCAAAACATAAGGGTATAATTTCACAATATTTAGTTTATATTTACTTAAATAATTACGGTAGCTGTTATCCCGTGTATTTGTTATTAATTATTGAGATAATACACGAACACTAATTGTTGCGATTTAAAACGTGTAATTTCATTTATTTATTTTAAAAAAAAATCCTACGGTAAGATGTGAGATACAGGTAGTAGACATGGACCAACTACAGCCTAACATCCTTCTGGATAACAACATATACTCCCCTCAGGTAAAAAAAACCATAGGGGTCCGATGGGGTCATTGCGAAACAGGTATACTCTCTATTGTAATTAAGATATGTGATTGACAGGTGTTAACAGTTGGTGAAAACATTTCTATAACGGTAATTACACGGCATGTAATTGTTCTGTGTATAGAGAATTAATCTATATCGCTTTCACTAACTTCAATTATGATTATATTACGCGATATAGAGATTTTTTTCTAGAAAATAATGATACACCATTTATAACTCATTTATAAGTATGACCGTTTAATAGATCATTCAGTTTGATTTCATTTGGTTTTAAACGGTAACGATTTGGAATATATGATTTCCTAGCGAATTTTCAATGATTGCGGTAAAACAAAACCACGATAATGATATAATATATCTATTATATACTCTTCTCCGACATTCTCTTCACAGAAGGTAAATATTTTCTTCTGGAACTCCTTTGTTACCTACCAGTTCAATGGACAATTTCAAATTACATGATCTATCATCAGGCTTCGTTGGACGTAAAATAGACTGGTCTGTAGATAGAGAAAGGACGAAATAGTTCACATTGTTTGGACGTTAGGTCTTTATCGTAATGGTGACGTCTGTATTGTTAGTACGTTATTTTGTTTTGCTTCCAAAATAAAAGGGACGGGAAAGATTCCCATGTTATGCTTATAATTAATTGAAATATGTTAAAATGTATTTTATAGATTTCTTTATTACATACACCAATGTATTGTTTTCTCACAATAAAGAGGGCACATCAGACTATACATACACATCATTCTGTAGTCTATGTATTTCAAACAATATTTATTTGACAATTTCCATTTAACAATATACACAACATTTATAGTATACACACATAGATTCCAATCATGCATGTAATAGAAAAAAAGAGACCTCGCATAATGATTTTGCTGTGACAATTTGGCTGTTAATGAAATAATGAAGTTGATTAACTACTATATATATAGTTTGGAAAATATGAGCATGGATTTCTATATCTACAGGTAATTTGAATGCACCCAAGTGTATGTCTATGCTATTAGCCACCCCGGAATCGTCCCTGTAAACTGCAAGTAGCATATATATCAACATAAATAATGATAGTAAGAAAACACACAACGTCTTTAAGTCGTGTATTTAAACTACGAAATGTTTAAATAATTGTACAGTCTATGTATGAAACCCGCTACAAAAAGTCAGACGAAATAATTATAAGCTATAGTATTCAGGATAAAATTTGGTTTTCTTCAAACAATTACGAAACCAAAAACATACATTATGTCCCCGCGAGGACAAGTAATGATCTTATCAATGTTTATCGTCTTCTCATCCGTCACAGGTCGTACACGTATATGGATCAATTTCTCAAACAGACATCTTACTAGCTATATACTTCAGATATATGTGATGACTAAATTATGCAATTAAGGACTTTGCTAGATCACGTAAAAATAAGTCCGAGATCTTTCACTAAATAACGAGCCCCTTATGTGGCCTCTCCGAGGTCATGGCATCTGAGGTCATGCACAAAGCGCCATCTATAAACAGGTCAGCTAAATCAGTAGTGATTAAATGCATAGGCCTATATACAAGTATTGAATTGCAGATCATTTAAACCACATCATTTATCAACAGCAGCAATTGAGACGTTAAGGGAATTTCGTAGACTCACTATACGGTATCCAGATGTTTTTTTTTATTTAGTTATACCCATGATCGTCACGGAGAACCGTATCACTTCGAATTCGAGTCTTACATTAGGGATAGGACACTTGCATGTAAGTCACAAAATCTACCAATCGTCTCGACTGCTAGCGGTAAAAAAATCGGTACACGTACAACGATAAGGGTCGATAATGGTCAACTGAGAGCCACACCACCACAGGTAAAACCGAGGGCTGAATGTAATCGTGGCCCTCCGGGGCTGCATCATCAGGATTCGCGGCGGACAAATTGCTTTGATGTTTCGCGGAGAAACGATCACCGCGGATTTTGATGAACACATTACCACCGGGGATCGCGATGACGCCGTTTTCATGATCCCTGATAGGGATTTAGGGTGATCGGTCGCTGTGATTTACCCCTTGAATAGAAAATCAAACGCCGGCACATGGTGACTTTGTGTTCATTCCTACGGTCTGCACTGTAGTGCTTGAAACTGACTACGCAAATAAGACCGATTTTCTTACAAAGTACACATTTGTTTGAAATGAAACTTTATCAGAACCTGTAAAATAGGTATATCAATGAAAAAAAACAAGTTATTTTGTGTATATATCGGTTACATTTTGCTATGGCGTGCGAAAAACTCCTATGGCGTATATTTCCCTATGGCGTATTTTAGTGTGGCCCTTAGGTAATGTTGACCGAGATTTTTCGCCGATCACAGTAAATGATTTTGTTAGGGAAACGGGGCCAGTACTTCCAGAAACCTTTGATGTTGATACTGCAAGTCCCATTGATTATTTCTACCCTTTCTTCAATGAGAATCAGTTTTCCACCATAGCTCGACACACTAATAACTACGCTCGCTGGCATTTGAAAAACGAAGGTAGATTTGACCCAAAATGGTCGGATACACATTCCTTCGTCGCGACATCGGATATAAAATATTCTAGGCTTAAGCCTGAACTGTTGAAATATTCTTGTGAAAACTTTGAAAATTCAGTTTGTTTCATTTGGGAGTTAATGTTGAATCATTTCATGTACAGGAATTCAATGAATTAGCCTATAAATTACATTGTCAAAATATTTTGAAATTTTTCTGTTCTGTTTGTATACAGCTGATTTCGTGGTTATGTGTTGTTGGTTTTATAAAGAAAATAGCACAGAATTAAAATTTAAGAAATTCTGAACATAATTGTAACTTACTAAAAATGTCTAAAACAACTATTTCACTTTCAAAATTAGGTTTAGAAAAATTAATCAAAACAAAGCTTAATTTCTCAAAAACTGCCATTGAGATGGTGTATGTATATTTCAGTCAGCGAAATAATGTTGCATTGCAACAATGTATCTTTGCACTATTGGCACAGAGTGCTGAAGTGTTATAACCTGCATGTGGCAAAGGGGTATCTTTATTGATTAAAGAAAGTGTCAGTGCCCTATAAGTTACTATTGACCAACTTTCAAGGTCATTGGAGACTCGGTGTCAAAATATATATAATCATTTAGCATATATATAATGAATAGCCTAGGTAAATTATACATTTTGTAATGTATCTTTGTATATATACAAAATGTACATGTACATGTATATATCTCATCTTAGACCATGGAATCACTTTGCAAGGCTGGAATATGCATCCATCCCAAAACACTGCACAACAAACTGGCAGGGTGGAAAGACAAGTTAGATGAAGAACTCAAGGCTCTAAAGGTATTGTACATTTATTGTCCACTTGGTGGCACGCACTCAAGGGAGATATGATGTTTTATTTCCCTGGCTCGTGATGAGTTACATATTTTCACTATTCACTTTTAGAGGTGGCTTAAGAAGCTTTACAAAAACTGAATTTCATGGCCCTTGGGTATCCCCTGGGGAGGGGTATTTTTACCATAGTTTATGTAAGTGAAATAACATATTTGAGCACCTTTTCTTGAGTTGCAATTAGAAATATTCAAAATTGGTAAGAATTAACAATACATCTGTAGGATGGCAGTTTTGGCCCTGTCTGACCCCCTTTGGATGGCATCTGGTAGACCTGTCAAATGTTGTTCAGTTAGCAAAGCTTTTCAAGGGCGTTAATGGGCCCCATTTCAAATTTTCTTCCCAAAATGAGACAAAAAAGCCCCATCCCAAACCAATGAGAAAAGCCCTGGGAGGTAGTCACCAGATACTACATGGAGACCCTGCCTCAAAATGGCCATGGTTATTGACAGGGTGATAAATCGATCAATATATCTGATTATGAACTATACAGGTGCATTGATTTATGAATTCAAAAGTTGTTTATTTGTAGATCAAATGGACAGACAATGAGTCTTCACATAAATATCAGCTTGTTGGTGACAATTGGGATAAGGATATTCTCCCATCCTATCGCACTACAGATCGGAAAACACAGAGCCTCCACCTATTCCAAATGTATGCCATTGTTGACAGATTTTCTCCGACAAGTCCAGTGGGGTCAAATGGATTTGAAAATAACCTAGTATACATTCCTTCTGTCCAAGAACAGAAGCAACTACTGAATGAGCTTACATTCATATTTGCAACAGCCATCATCAGAAACATCCCTGATGTATCAAAGTATTTGGATAACACATACCCACAGCATTTGGACCATAAACATAGTAAATATGCAGGAATTAAAACAACACAGGTACATGTTTTTTTTAAAGCCCTGATAGAGTCAATGAGCTTATAAATGTCATAGTGCAGCATCTGTGTGTCCGTCAACCAGCAAAATTTCATTTAGATTACTGCTAATCCTGAACACACAAAAAATAACTTTGATAAAATGGTCAAAACATTGATTGAGAAAGGAAATTTGATGTTGTATACATGTACAATGCATCTCCCCTAAAGTTGGGGAGGTGTATGGGGTCCACATCAGGAACCTGATAGCAAATTCTTTAAACTCGATCCTTTATTCAGAAAAAAAATCAGTGTAATATAATGGTAACTGAATTGAGAGTATTTTCACATGTGTCGAATTTGTTAAAAATAATATCTCATTAACCATGTTCACTAGAGGAGAGTATGATATTGAACACAGTTATATGTTAATTCACAAGAACTGGAGATTTCCAGAAAGTGGTTAAATGTCATTTCTAGCTTCTTTTACTCTTTTCATTAACCGATGCATACACATTCCAAAAATTATTAATACAATGTAAAGTTGTAAAGTTTTCATATGTTATTATTATTATTGTTTTGCAGTATCCACTTGGACTCTATGACACAAATGAGAACAAGACTGATGAAGTGATCCGTCTCCTGAAAACTCTAACTGATCTATATGTCCCAGTAAGGAATGAAGAGGTCATTGATGCGGTTTTCTTTGGAGATAAACTTTATTGATTAAAAAACAGTTGAGTTTATTAATGTTTTGATTTTATAAATAGTAACACTTTCATTACATGAAAAAAAAACAATAAATAATGTATCGGTAGGACATAAAAGGAGTAGTTAAGAGATAAATTTTACTTTTATTGAGAGAAGCATGTATGTTTAGGTGTATGTCAGCTCACATAAAAATATAAACACATCTAGGTGGGGCCCAATAGGGGAAATAGAGGCAATTTCTTTAAATTGATATTAGTCATAAAATAAGTTATTGGTGGATTTGAACCTAATTCAGTCGGAAGCATCCTGGAGGAAAGAGTAACTGATTTGGTATAGTGACTCTATGGGGCCAGAGGGGCGAGGCCCAGTAGGGGAAATGGCTACTAGGCATACTTTCATATTTTCAGGTGATCGTTTGACTGATGAGCGGGTTCAGTGTGCACAAGTTGCACTTAAAGACCCGCAAACATCAAAAGGGAGACTGGAGGGATTTATTTCCAAATCTGAAGACTTTCATCGGCTGATGAATTTTCTTGAAGTGAGTAGTGTATATAACTTGTCTAAAGAATGTCGTACAATATCTTTGTATCTAAGTCTAACAGCTTCCTTTATTAACTTGTCTATCTATCGATCTGTCTGTCAGTCTACAGATAAAAATTGTCCTGAAAACTCCTTCTGAACTAGTGAACTGAACCAATTGCAATAAAACTCTACGTACACAGCAATGTTAGGCAAGGTCAATTTGCAGTGTGTTTAAAAAAAAAATGTAATACATATCCATGAGCGTAAATGGTAGGATGGGATAGGGTGGTATTAGTTAGCCATTATCTGCAAATATAACAATATCCTTCATTTCTTTAAGTGTATTATTTTAATCACCTCAGATTCAGTGTTATCTTTTTCTATTTCAATTAATGTAAATCTATTTTCAGGCAATTTTTAAGTTGACATACAGTACCGACTTGGCAGGTGACCCTTGCACAGTACACTACTACAGAAACCTTCTTGGTCACAGAAGTGTAAAGGGCAAGGTAAAGAACTCATATAGAGCATACAAGTTGTTGTACTACACAATTTTAGATGCCATATGTGGAGTGCTGTTCATGGACAGTCTGGGATCTGCGGACATGGACAACCTGCGACTACCAGATCTTTCCAAGATGAAACCAGCCGACAGAATAAAATTGCTAAATGACAAGTGTCAAGAGTTGGTCCATCAATGGTTTTTCGAAAATACAGATGACATATGTGAGGAAATGAGACAAGTTTTGGAGAATCCTCAGCATCAGGAGAACTATTGGACAGCAAATCACAATAATGGTCGATTCAAGTGTCATCATTGTGATAAAGATTACAAAAGAGTCAGTTCTTTAAAATCACACGAATCTCAAAAACACGGAGTGTCACTGACCAGACAGAAGAAAGGGGAAACAAAGAAAGATGAGTTACAAGATTATTTACTGATGCTCTTTAAACTGGTGATGCTTCATAGAAATTTTGACAGTGGTGTAGACATGGGGGATGGTGGGAGGTGTGTGCGTTCTGCAAAATATGAGCTGCCAACTTACCACAAAACACATAAAGTTAAATATGCCATTAGCTCTATCCATACAACAGCAATGGCATCCGGTCTACTCAGTCCAGATCAGGAAGAGAGGTTCATTGCTAACCGGTTTGTAAACCTTCAAGGTGGCAAAAACAACAACATTGCCCTTGATGAGTATATTGAAATGCTCAACCGGGACAGCAAGGCATCATGCACTGGTCACAAGACCAAGGAAAGTATTTTGAAACACTCAAGAGAGTTTCCTTTGCTAGTACAGTTGACCAATCAGTTTGAAGAAGAGAGTCAATTTGGACACAGGCAAGGCTTCCATCACCTGCCATCTTATTCCAATGATGTTAAGAAGGTTGTTGAGGACTTGGTGTCTCATAATGTTTTGGTGAGGGATAATAGTAGGAAGCTTAGTAAGAAGCTGCCAGGTTTAGATAGAAACCCATTTCTACATTGTTCTCGGGACCTTTCAACAATGCTTCATCGACACAGACCGTGGTCTCCTTTTGGACGCCTGAGAGACAGTAAATTTTAAGTATGGTTTTAACTAGCCTCTAAAGTGTTTAAGTTACCTTTTAGATAAACTTGTGTGCATTATGATTCACTTATTCATGAAGTTTAACAAGAATAGAGGCAGTACATCAGACAAAGGTCTAATCTTTACTAATACTATATCCATTTTAAACACATGGTTCATGACATTTATGTGATATTTTAATTGTGAATCTTGGATTTATGTCCATGTAATTTTACTATCATTGGTATTTTGAAACTGGATTTAGTGACAGATATACATGTATCACATTCTATCACAATAGATTAAATCTTTGAGTGTGTCCATTGTTGGTAAGTCCTGCACGTGTGTGGTACAAAAAGGAAAATCTAAAGCTCAGGATCTTTCAACTCTACCAACTCTAGCAAATCATCATCATCAAAATACATGTATGATATATCTTCAGCATCGGACTCATCTGAATGACCATCATCTACAATGTTGCCTGAAAACAACATCTCCAATTGGAGTAAAGTACAACTATCACATTGACAGCTGTCCTGACACACATCACAGCAAGAACAGTCACGGGCACTAGAATTGGCGGCTTCTTTTTCAAGTTCATTTTCCCGAAGAAATGACTCTAACATTTGAATTCGTCTACATTTTTTATTTCGATAAAGTCTTTTAATGTCAGAGTCACATTGACCAAGTTGATGTGGGTTATAGAGCAATAAAGCAACAGCCTTTTCACCATCGCTTCCTGTGCGTCCAGTTTCCTGAAGTAAATCAATCATGGAATGTGGAGGACCAAATAAGATAACACTGGACAGGCCCTTGAAGTCAACCCCCTTACCCAGAGCATTTGTAGAAACCATGATCCTCAATGGACTCTGCTGCTCTCTTACTGAAGCTAAAATGATATCTTTGATGGAGTCTTCAGTTTCAGAGTGGTACATTGCAATACATTGCTGTAGATCTACAGGCAACTCGTCTGTTATATAGTCATAAATCTTCGCAACATCACTGATTGACTTACAATATATTATAGTTCTTGGAATTTTTTTTTCATGTCTAAAAGTCCATCAACTATCCATGTCATGGCCATCTCTATGTCATTTGCAACTTTTTGAACCACATATTTAATTTTTTTTTTGTCTGGTGACAAGTAAACAAATGTGAAATCTGGCTTAAAGTTGACGGCTTTCAAAACACGCTTCTGTACTTTCAGAGTACATGTTGCACTCAGTGCAAGTAGTGTTGCTTCTGGAAAGAAGGATCTCAGCTCTCCAAGTTCTCCAAACCACTTTCTAAATGCCTTTTTATGGAGTTGTTCATCATCCTGACCCCTGAAACATTAAAATACATTTTGTACTTTAAATTATTCTTAAAAGGTATTTCAGAGATGTATATACACAAGACTCCATTTCTTTTTGTATAGTTAATTGAATTTTGAATTCAAGTGCTGAAGTTTAAATCCGGCACAAACATTGGTTTAGAGACAGATATTAATGAACTTGAAAGTTGCATTATTTTATATCATGTGATAATTGAAAACTGAGTGTTCACTGAATATTAATTACCTGAATATCAATTACATGTGTATGTAAATGCACAAGATGTTCAAAACTATGCATATTTTTCACAAACTGAATGTTTCCCTCCAGAAAATATATTTTTTATCCATGTAAGTTCCATGTGTAACAATTGTGTTCAGACTATTAATTATTGTAGAGTGTATATAAATTTAGAAATTGTAAATATGTAATTATTGAGAGGCAAATTAATTGTTGGAGAGTAAAGATATTGTGTTCAACAGTATGTACATTTTTGATAAATCTGTTGATATTGTATATTATACTGCTATGTTTGATATCAATAGCATTTAAATTGTCAATTTTTTTATGCAAACATGTTCTAATTGCCTAAAACAAAAGCAGCTCAATTGTTTTTTGTATGCATGTATTGGATAGGTCAGGTAAGATAATTTGCACAGTGTAAATTATATAGGCATGTGTAGTATTTAACCATTGAATGCATTCTAAAATTTGCAGAGATAAATACAATTTGGATTTTTGGAATGAGTTACAGTGATGATTTGCTCTTTGAATCCATGAATAATGAGCCGTATCACATTTATTTTCACCTTGTAACTTCATTACAAGTTTGTACAGGATAGCAATGTCAAGTTTCTAAAACAATATCCTACCTACAAGAGTTTAAACTTTCATATGTCATACATTTATGAAGAGTATGTCTTGAACTTTTTTTACTTTAAACAAATACTTATGTCCGTTTCTCTTTTAGCTCAATAATGGCGATGTCAGATTTACATTTATGTCATAAATATAACCTCAAATAGTCATTCCTCGTAAAGAATTGTTTGGAAACAAAAATAGGTTTATTTTGAATGTAAAACAAGTTATAGTGGACCCATCTTTCATTAAGATGTCTAATCACCATGTAGATATCAAATGAAATTCATCAACAACTATAGTTGATACTTTCAGTAGTTGCAATTGTCCCCTCCATTCACCTAACAAGGACTCGGGATTCCCATACACAATATCAACGTTGCCGTTAATTATGTCTTTGTCTGTCTCACGATTTTGACATGTGTAGATAAATACAAAAATAAATACTCGATAGCGTTGGCCTTAACGTGAATTTGTTCATAAACATTGTAGGCTAGAGCAGAGACCTATATTTAGTATATACTAATTAAGTATATAGGTCTCTAGCTAGAGATAGGAAATATTTTGAGGGCCGTTTGCGTATGGAAGACAGTTTATTCCGTTCCGTGATCCATGTTTTAGTGGTATTTATAGACTGCTCGGACCTACTAGAAAGCATCTGAAGTATCGATACAGCTCTATCGAAAAAACGGTTTAGAAAGAAATTTTATACGGTAGATTAATTTGGGCGTATTGGCCTAGTTAACATACACGGGAAGAATATGTCCCGAATGGAATGTGATCATGGATGTCTTTTCAGGTGGCGAACACAACTTTCAAAACGCAGTTTGTCTTTAGCTTCTGAAATCACGGTGGTCCTGTTGACATCACAAAACCGTATCAATCAGTGGTTGAAATATATCGATCTACTGAATTATCATGAAATAGAAATTGGAACTGAATTTCCAGCTTCCTAATTATCAGAATATAAACGTGTTTCATTACCTGTATATGCTGCTGTAACACCTTTAGTCGCATTTGCTCTCTCTACCTGGTCTCTCATCAATGATACGAGGGGACAGCACACGAGAACTTAAATAATTTAAAATAGTTCAATATCCACATCTAGGTTTATTATCTGAATTCAATAAAAAAAAAAAATACATACTGATCTGACATGTAACATTTAACTAGTTTATACACACAATAAAGATTTACATCAATTGTATAGTGTGTATATCATATTAACTCATTCACTTGATTCAGTTCCACACTATTGGACTAAATGAAATTCATTGCATTAAAAATACAGTATTAGACAAAATTGCTCATACATAATTGTAGACTTTAATTTAAAACAACAAGTAACAATAAAAATGAAAAACAATAAAAATCATTGATGCTTACTATATAAATGTGTACATGTGTGCATATATATAGAATTTGAACACTACATAGTATTATTTAATGTCGTTCTCAAAATTTCAGAATGTCAACCATAGGCTATGCATATAATATTATTTACTATGTCAAGACATTTACTGGGTCTGCTATATAGCCAGATACGGATTCTAGAAATTAGTATTTCTAAATGTCTAGTGTTTACGTTGTAGCTTCCTCTTTTTCTGGTGTGGCTTACAGTCTGGGCAATAATATGCTCCCCGAGGCACAGTTTTAATATTAACACAGGTGAAATGAAGCCACACATATTTGCAGTTTTCTTTGTCGCAACCAATCACATCCTCACTTTCATCATATGGCTTTTGACACAGGCATATCACGGTCGCTTCAGATGCAGCTCTCAAGTTTTGATTTGAATTTGAAAATGTGTCCATAGCTGTAAGGGCACTGGATGTTGGCACATTGTCACTGTTGTCATTGCTGGCACGGCGGGCTCTCTCCCTACTTACAAGTTTTCCTGTAAGTTCAGGGAGCAGGACTTTAATAAAAATACTCCTTGGACTTGACAGTGATCTCCTCTTGGATTACAGCATTCGGTAGGACTCTCTCAACAGAACAATCCTTCTCTGTTCAAACCACAAAATCACAATATTGTCTTTCTGCTACAAGCAGCTGGGTTTGGATCTGGTAGAAATACCTGTGGTTTTCTCTCAGCTTATCCTCGCATAAAAAGTTCACCTTTCTCCCAACATTAGTGAGCACCTCATCTTTCACACAGTACGGGCATTTGACCTCCACAACACCATCACCACAACAGTCACATTTCACGATAGCATCTGGACTGGCACCGATGTGAGGGTATTTGGTATTCAGGAACAGTCCACATTGGTCCGCCGTGACGTTTTCATGACTTTCCCTCATTTTTGCTTTATTCAAATTCAGTGCTGTTGTTTCATGGGCACATCCCCATTGTGTGGCCTTGTTGGTGAAAGTTGTGGTCCCACAAATGGCGTTTAGAGTTGACATCGCTAGTGTTTCAGTTGAGGATGTACAAACAGATTTCATGTGGGATGATGTTATTCTTCCAATCCTCAATGTGTGCCATTCTTTGGATTTACTCTGATCCCTGGTGATGGACTCGGCATTTCTGCATTGATCCTCAGTCACACTTAATGAATCAAATATTTCCTGGCATCTTTGTCTCAGTTCATCTTCCTCCATTTGCAAATATCGTTCCTCTCTCAAGTTAAGAAAAGATGATGGCAAATATCCGTCTTTCAGTACATCTGGCACGAAATGTTCCTGGTATGTTGATTTAACAGACAAAACGGAGGCTTTGGATTTTGTCACAAACAAAGCTTCCATAAATCCACTGATGTCATCGGCTGTTGGTTCTGTAACTTCTGGGAGTTTCAGGGTGTTCCTCTTGCATACACTTCCTCCATTTTGGACACTGTCTCTTTGTTTTTTCTGTGTTTCTGCTGTTGTAAAAATCAATGTCACGAATTTCTGAATAAGGCACCTTATCCAAACTTGATGGGAGTAGCCAATAAGCTTTGTCATGGGTGACTGTCTTCTCTTTACTTAAGCGGTAAGCTTCCATTGAGTAAAACAGAAGAGCTCCAACATGGGTACATGCTTCCCCAAGTCCTGCCATACAGTCACAGTGAGCGCAGTCAATAATGCCAGATAGTGATGCAATTACCCATGGCCGCAATGGAGTATCATTCATTCGTTGGGAGTGGCGTACCTGAAAATATAAGTCACTACATTTAATTTTGTGTTTTTAATAAAATAAAATAAATTGTACCATATGTACTATGACGTCATATATCTACAACGTTATCAGTTGGATGTAGTTGGTTTTTATTCTTAGACTCTCTACGTTGTGTATACCTATATAGTCTCCCTGCATATTTACACAAATACCATATATAGATGAACTAATCCTTCAATAACAAATTTGATGATTAAATTAAATTATCCACAATGAACTATCCACATATTTATATTCTTGGCTGCGAGGAACGAATCCATGATTTTAATAGATTCGCTTATTATGCACTACTTTAACTATATATATATATAGGTTAGAAATGTGACTTTCTATTTATTTTGGATGAGGGTTCCATTCCTAGCAGAGGCAGTGGTTTAATTGTGAATCATGCTCTCTGTTATATCATAAATTTATAAGATGTTTCATTTCTCAAATCTATAATTCTAGTCAAAATGGGTTTCATTTAATTTGATAACACATATTTTATTGCATCATTTGAATTAATAGACTAATCTCTTTGACTCAACTACAATTTATTGCACAATCAATATAACTAATGATAACGTATACGTAGTGTAACATTTTGAAGAATTACACAGAGGCAATGAAGAGAACAGACCTATGCCAACCAATTTACACTGACTATGACAAAATATTACTGTGACTGAATAAGCTTGTGCCTTGTGATAGTCTGATACAGATGCCTGGACTCTTTTCTTACTTAATTTGTATAAAAAAACCTGATGTATTACATAGCCTATGTATAATTCAGTAGGGAAGGTTTATTTTTATTTTACTTCAAAAAAATCACAATCTATAATTATTAGAAACCGAGCACAAGGTGGAAACCTATATAGCTATCATACATGTTAGGTTCACCACAATCGTCTCAGTTTTCATTTAAATTTGGCTGTTGCAAGTTAAAACCATGTATGATATGTACAAAAGAAATGTGTTATGATATGTAGTAACACAAGTAACTGTTCCTTTGGTGATCGAGGGCGGCC
>NW_022980681.1:0-14087 GCF_902652985.1 Pecten maximus
TGGAAATTTTTTTAGTGATAGTATAGGAAATATCTCCTCTGTCAGTGATAGTATAGGAAATATCTCCTCTGTCAGTGATAGTATAGGAAATACCTCCTCTGTCAGTGATATAGTATAGGAAATATCTCCTCTGTCAGTGATAGTATAGGAAATATCTCCTCTGTCATTGATAGTATAGAAAATATCTCCTCTGTAAGTGATAGTATAGAAAATATCTCCTCTGTTATGTCACTGGTAAGGAGTAACAGTTATAGATATGTTAATTGTCCTGCTGCTGCTGCTGGTGACGACGATGACGACAACAACAGCGACGACGACGACGACGACGCACATACACAACTACATGTTTATACATTATTTTGTGAAGGAATGCAAAGGAAATGATTAAAAAAAAGAAAAGAAGTGTATAGGCCTGACTCATTATTGTTGTTATGTGTCATGGGTTTAGTGACAATCTTTCCTCAAATTACGCTGATTAATACCAGCTGTTTCTCCTCAAGGATGTTCATTTTGCTTTTGAAACATTTGCTGTGATGCACACAACTTAATCACTGATTTTCTATCTTGTTTACAAGCTTTCCCGAAGGTTATAGCCGAATTCTTTGTCAAATTCACAATAATGAAGAAAAGACAAGAGATTACTACATGTTCTTTATGCAGGCCAGTGATTTATAGCATTGATCAACTATATCCCCGATAAATCTGTGATGTTTATCATTCTTCTCAAGGCCAACAGAAAACATTGCAGTTCTCAATGTTAAATACTGATTTCTGAGACTGGGTCGTGAAAAACCTTAAAAAATGTCCAACGCATGAAAATCTATATGTAAATAATGTTGAAGTACGTATGTGATTGATCTTTGTTTTTATCTGTAGTATCTTTATGGTAGCAAATGTGGATCCTGACTTGTACATTTACAAGGTAGATTGATGAACCAGGGAGAAGAATTTTCTATGTCCAATCACGAACTTGTCCGAAGGCATATGGCTATGATACCCTGTCGTTTTTTTAGAATTCTTGTGATATCAACTTTGAATATTGGAGGGTCAATTGACCTTATTACCAAGTTGAAATTTTTCTGTGAATTTCATGAAACTACTGTGGGATTTTTCTTCATGGAATATTGGAAATACATTTTGCACAAATGTTGGCTGTTCTGTCCCAATTCTCAATAAACTCCTGAGTATGAACAAAGTCTTTATGGAGTTTCGTGTATTTCCATCTCCATTCTATGGAAAAACACCTACCCATGATTAGCAGGCCTATTTGGGGATAAATATGGTATTTAACGTTAATACTAGGGAAGCAGGCTTATTTGAGGATAAATAGGGTACTAAACTTTTTTACTAGGGAAGTGGGCTTATTTGAGGATAAGAATGGTACTATATATGTTTATACACGGGATGCGGGCTTATTTGAGGATAAATATGGTACTAAACGTTTATACTAGGGAAGTTTTTTTTTAGTTTTTTTTTTGTTTAACGTCCTATTAACAGCCAGGGTCATTTAAGGACGTGCCAGGTTTTAAAGGTGGAGGAAAGCCGGAGTACCTGGAGAAAAACCACCGGCCTACTGTCAGTACCTGGCAACTGCCCCACGTACGTTTCAAACTCGCAACCCAGAGGTGGAAGGCTAGTGTTAAAGTGTCGGGACACCTTAACCACTCGGCCACCACGGCCCCATACTAGGGAAGTGGGCTTATTTGAGGATAAATATATGGTACTAAACGTTTATACTAGGGATGCAGCCTGATTTGAGGATAAGTATCAAATTGTACTAAACTTTTAAACAAGGTAGGTAAAAAGGATTAGATTGAGGTTGTGGCTTAGATGTGGTTGATTTCTTCACTTGACCTTAATTTCTTGGCATAGATGTCTTTCTGAATTGAAGTGTCATATTGACCCAGGATCAGTCGTTTGTCCAAAGGAATTAGGTATCACTGTAGGTTCTATATCCCTTGGTACAGCTGTCCTGTAAGTTTGAATTTCTGTTGACATAGAAATATGAATGGATGATTGGTGTCTCCCTATACTTTGGACCTACACTGTTTAATCAAAGTATCTCCAGGTTTGCTTGACAGTGTGATACAGATATAGACGCTCATGACTTTTATACGATTATAATGGTCCAATGCCCTTTATCTAAATTTGTTTAAAGACTAGTCTTACCATTTCTGATAAACAAGTATAAAAATTGTTTAATAAACATTTTGAGTAATATTCTATGTCATGTGGATCAAATTAATGAAATCCTTGAAACAACTTCTCTTAAGTTCTGTAAGTCTCGGCTGAAGTATAACAATATAAACAATGAGAAAAATTATCAAACTTGAATGAATGAAAATTAGTTGAATGTGATAGGAATTATATGGATTAAATTTGTCCGAATCAATGACCTTGACCCACTTTCTTGGTTAAATGTATGACAGACTTCTAAGGTATTTGAAGCTTTGACTGTATTATATTTGGCCTGCAGCATACAACATATGTTTATCTTGAATTAGTGTGTTTTGTTAATTAATGAGCTAAATTGCACATTGGGAGCTAGGACCACATATGATTGTAAATCTGGACAGGGAGGTGCAAATTAACACCTGTAATTCAATAAATTACATAATTTTCAATATTAAATTTCAAGATCATCATCATAATCTGTACATAACTGTGTCACTATCAAAATCAATTTGAATGCAGGTAATGTAGTGTTTGCTTACTTTTAAAAAGATACAAAAATACTATTTTACAAAGTTCTTGTATAAGTTATAAACTTGTATAATTTGTATTGGCCTGGATGGAAGCAAGCAGGGGTCTCAATGTCAGTGGGAACCATTAAAATATTGAAGCAAAGGAAAACTACCATATTCATGTCCCAACATGTGAAAGGATTATAGTACAATATCCTATGAGCCTCGATCCAGATGAAGCTGGTTTCTCTTCAGATCCTAGACGCCAGATGTGATTGTCAAAAGCATCAAATATTGAAAATGATAGAATTTTATTGGCTCTCCCTTTAGAAATATTGAACAAATTGATTGTAGCGTTGGTATTATAACTAAAATATTTCCCACACATATAATAAACAATAAAAACGATTAATAATTGTTTCTATTTTCCTGATTTTAACATCGACCTAACGCACCAAGCTGTTTTATGAGTATTTATATGACTATCATTTCTGAAATTAGGTTTTACTTGTCCTTGTGGAAAAGATATCATGTTCAATTTTCATTCCAGGTTTTCATATCAAAAGGGGCTTGGTTTTTTCCTAAAGCTTTGTGCTATGTTTGTATTGATACAGAATTTCATGTGACGGGAATTTAAACATTTAACAATATTCTAGTAATGGGGCTGTATTTCACATGCTTGCTAATTTCTGTATACTCTAGCTGAGCAAGTATGGAATAGTGGCGGGAGACAAGATACAAGGTTGTATACTGTTTTTATCTGCAAATTAACACATGCCCCTTCATTTCTGCAGAATCATCAATTTAAAAATACATGTATAGTAATTAAGCTAAAAAACGGTTCACAAATAAGCCCTCCCTAAAATCTATTTTAAACCTTTACACCAGGGGAGGAACAGGCTTATTTGGGGATAAATACAGTTATCGGCCATCTCCTATCACCTGATATATTATTCAGTTAAGAGACTGTAATCTTGTCTTCACTGATCCTGTGTTAAGGAACCACATTATGAAGATCACATTTCCACTTTACCGTTTTGGTACAAAGAGTTCAAGGGATGCAGATTTAACTTTGTACAATATGTATTAAAAGGCGGCATTTAAATTTGAAAAGACTTAATTGCCATGTCTATACAGTAGCTCAGACTATTAGAGGGTTACAGCAGGTTTTCCATTAATGACGCATCTTGTCTGGAGCTGCATGATCAGCTTAAAGCTTAGGCCAGAAATTACCTCAACCTCATTTTAAAACCCAAAGATATTATTGATTAAATATGTTTGTGACAGCTTACATGACAGAAATGATATTTGATGATGTACATATTTAATAGTTTTGTTATACAGAGTCCAGTAAACATTGATCTTATATTTATATGTTGACATGGATTCTCTTCGAAGGCCAAATACCCCATCTAGTGGGTATTTCTTAACCTTTAGAGGTCAAGGTCGCACACCTAAAGGTTGGCAATATGATGCAGATTCAACCCTCCAGCCTTTGGGCTTTCATTTCAGAGAATCTCCCTCATCCATCGTATTAGAGATACTCGGATGAGGGGGGAGACTTATAGTTACTCTGTCTCCTGTTGTGATATATAGAGAACCTTAACACAAGCGGCTATGTGATATGGAACTTTTTAAACAAGTTTAACAAATTGATATGATATGAGCTTTTATGCAAGTGGCATATATAAAATCGTTTGATGAGTTTTAAATACAATCTATCTTTTAAAATCGAAATTACATGGTCACAAGTTTGAGATTCTGTTTATCATGTGCACATATAACTTGTATTTTTATGAATAGAAGTAAAATTTCAAATTAATTTTCTATAAAAGACAGACGAATTTAGAATCAGACATTACATTTTTCTTTACACAGACAATTATGTGACATCATTTTTGGAATTGTGATGTCACAGTATTTCCGATGTCACTAAAGTGTAATTACACAGGTGACTAACATAGATGTATAACTTGGTGACAACTGGCCAGTTATGTGGTACATGTTCAACTTACTCTGATGTAAATGTCTGTGGTGAGTATTTGACTATAAAGAAGTGACCCCCGTATGTGGGACATTGACAGACAGTTACAATCAATACCTCAAGAGATTGATGTTGAAAAATATAGGTGTTGGTAATTTGATTGGAGTTTTCTAGAGTCCTCAACTTGTTTGAGCTGCACCAAATGTCTTCTGTTGAAGGTTTTTAGTCACATTTGTAGCCCTAGTATAAGGTTGGCACCATTTTCTTTTTATTAGAACTCTCTTTAAAAACATTTGTAATGTTATAAGTCAGGGTCGAATGTAGATCAGTGTAATGTTATAAGTCAGGGTCCAGTGTAGATCAGTGTAATGTTATAAGTCAGGGTCAACTGTAGATCAGTGTAATGTTATAAGTCAGGGTCCAGTATAGATCAGTGTAATGTTATAAGTCAGGGTCCAGTGTAGATCAGTGTAATGTTATAAGTCAGGGTCCAGTGTAGATCAGTGTAATGTTATAAGTCAGGGTCGACTGTAGATCAGTGTAATGTTATAAGTCAGGGTCCAGTATAGATCAGTGTAATGTTATAAGTCAGGGTCCAGTGTAGATCAGTGTAATGTTATAAGTCAGGGTCGACTGTAGATCAGTGTAATGTTATAAGTCAGGGTCGACTGTAGATCAGTGTAATGTTATAAGTCAGGGTCCAGTGTAGATCAGTGTAATGTTATAAGTCAGGGTCGACTGTAGATCAGTGTAATGTTATAAGTCAGGGTCCAGTATAGATCAGTGTAATGTTATAAGTCAGGGTCCAGTGTAGATCAGTGTAATGTTATAAGTCAGGGTCGACTGTAGATCAGTGTAATGCTATAAGTCAGGGTCCAGTATAGATCAGTGTAATGTTATAAGTCAGGGTCGACTGTAGATCAGTGTAATGTTATAAGTCAGGGTCCAGTATATAGATCAGTGTAATGTTATAAGTCAGGGTCCAGTGTAGATCAGTGTAATGTTATAAGTCAGGGTCCAGTATATAGATCAGTGTAATGTTATAAGTCAGGGTCCAGTGTAGATCAGTGTAATGTTATAAGTCAGGGTCCAGTATAGATCAGTGTAATGTTATAAGTCAGGGTCCAGTATATAGATCAGTGTAATGTTATAAGTCAGGGTCCAGTATAGATCAGTGTAATGTTATAAGTCAGGGTCCAGTATATAGATCAGTGTAATGTTATAAGTCAGGGTCCAGTATAGATCAGTGTAATGTTATAAGTCAGGGTCGACTGTAGATCAGTGTAATGTTATAAGTCAGGGTCCAGTATATAGATCAGTGTAATGTTATAAGTCAGGGTCCAGTGTAGATCAGTGTAATGTTATAAGTCAGGGTCCAGTGTAGATCAGTGTAATGTTATAAGTCAGGGTCCAGTGTAGATCAGTGTAATGTTATAAGTCAGGGTCAACTGTAGATCAGTGTAATGTTATAAGTCAGGGTCCAGTATATAGATCAGTGTAATGTTATAAGTCAGGGTCCAGTGTAGATCAGTGTAATGTTATAAGTCAGGGTCCAGTGTAGATCAGTGTAATGTTATAAGTCAGGGTCGACTGTAGATCAGTGTAATGTTATAAGTCAGGGTCCAGTATAGATCAGTGTAATGTTATAAGTCAGGGTCCAGTGTAGATCAGTGTAATGTTATAAGTCAGGGTCGACTGTAGATCAGTGTAATGTTATAAGTCAGGGTCCAGTGTAGATCAGTGTAATGTTATAAGTCAGGGTCGACTGTAGATCAGTGTAATGTTATAAGTCAGGGTCCAGTATAGATCAGTGTAATGTTATAAGTCAGGGTCCAGTGTAGATCAGTGTAATGTTATAAGTCAGGGTCGACTGTAGATCAGTGTAATGTTATAAGTCAGGGTCCAGTATAGATCAGTGTAATGTTATAAGTCAGGGTCCAGTGTAGATCAGTGTAATGTTATAAGTCAGGGTCCAGTGTAGATCAGTGTAATGTTATAAGTCAGGGTCCAGTATAGATCAGTGTAATGTTATAAGTCAGGGTCCAGTATAGATCAGTGTAATGTTATAAGTCAGGGTCGACTGTAGATCAGTGTAATGTTATAAGTCAGGGTCCAGTATAGATCAGTGTAATGTTATAAGTCAGGGTCCAGTGTAGATCAGTGTAATGTTATAAGTCAGGGTCGACTGTAGATCAGTGTAATGTTATAAGTCAGGGTCCAGTGTAGATCAGTGTAATGTTATAAGTCAGGGTCAACTGTAGATCAGTGTAATGTTATAAGTCAGGGTCCAGTATATAGATCAGTGTAATGTTATAAGTCAGGGTCCAGTGTAGATCAGTGTAATGTTATAAGTCAGGGTCAACTGTAGATCAGTGTAATGTTATAAGTCAGGGTCGACTGTAGATCAGTGTAATGTTATAAGTCAGGGTCCAGTGTAGATCAGTGTAATGTTATAAGTCAGGGTCGACTGTAGATCAGTGTAATGTTATAAGTCAGGGTCCAGTGTAGATCAGTGTAATGTTATAAGTCAGGGTCGACTGTAGATCAGTGTAATGTTATAAGTCAGGGTCGACTGTAGATCAGTGTAATGTTATAAGTCAGGGTCCAGTATAGATCAGTGTAATGTTATAAGTCAGGGTCGACTGTAGATCAGTGTAATGTTATAAGTCAGGGTCCAGTGTAGATCAGTGTAATGTTATAAGTCAGGGTCCAGTGTAGATCAGTGTAATGTTATAAGTCAGGGTCCAGTATAGATCAGTGTAATGTTATAAGTCAGGGTCCAGTGTAGATCAGTGTAATGTTATAAGTCAGGGTCCAGTATAGATCAGTGTAATGTTATAAGTCAGGGTCGACTGTAGATCAGTGTAATGTTATAAGTCAGGGTCCAGTGTAGATCAGTGTAATGTTATAAGTCAGGGTCCAGTGTAGATCAGTGTAATGTTATAAGTCAGGGTCCAGTGTAGATCAGTGTAATGTTATAAGTCAGGGTCGACTGTAGATCAGTGTAATGTTATAAGTCAGTGTCAACTGTAGATCAGTGTAATGTTATAAGTCAGGGTCCAGTATATAGATCAGTGTAATGTTATAAGTCAGGGTCCAGTGTAGATCAGTGTAATGTTATAAGTCAGGGTCCAGTGTAGATCAGTGTAATGTTATAAGTCAGGGTCGACTGTAGATCAGTGTAATGTTATAAGTCAGGGTCCAGTATAGATCAGTGTAATGCTATAAGTCAGGGTCGACTGTAGATCAGTGTAATGTTATAAGTCAGGGTCCAGTATAGATCAGTGTAATGTTATAAGTCAGGGTCCAGTATAGATCAGTGTAATGCTATAAGTCAGGGTCCAGTATATAGATCAGTGTAATGTTATAAGTCAGGGTCGACTGTAGATCAGTGTAATGTTATAAGTCAGGGTCCAGTGTAGATCAGTGTAATGTTATAAGTCAGGGTCGACTGTAGATCAGTGTAATGTTATAAGTCAGGGTCCAGTATAGATCAGTGTAATGTTATAAGTCAGGGTCCAGTATAGATCAGTGTAATGCTATAAGTCAGGGTCCAGTATAGATCAGTGTAATGTTATAAGTCAGGGTCCAGTATATAGATCAGTGTAATGTTATAAGTCAGGGTCGACTGTAGATCAGTGTAATGTTATAAGTCAGGGTCCAGTGTAGATCAGTGTAATGTTATAAGTCAGGGTCGACTGTAGATCAGTGTAATGTTATAAGTCAGGGTCCAGTGTAGATCAGTGTAATGTTATAAGTCAGGGTCCAGTATAGATCAGTGTAATGTTATAAGTCAGGGTCGACTGTAGATCAGTGTAATGTTATAAGTCAGGGTCCAGTATATAGATCAGTGTAATGTTATAAGTCAGGGTCCAGTATATAGATCAGTGTAATGTTATAAGTCAGGGTCCAGTGTAGATCAGTGTAATGTTATAAGTCAGGGTCCAGTATAGATCAGTGTAATGTTATAAGTCAGGGTCCAGTATATAGATCAGTGTAATGTTATAAGTCAGGGTCGACTGTAGATCAGTGTAATGTTATAAGTCAGGGTCGACTGTAGATCAGTGTAATGTTATAAGTCAGGGTCCAGTGTAGATCAGTGTAATGCTATAAGTCAGGGTCCAGTATAGATCAGTGTAATGTTATAAGTCAGGGTCCAGTATAGATCAGTGTAATGTTATAAGTCAGGGTCCAGTGTAGATCAGTGTAATGTTATAAGTCAGGGTCCAGTGTAGATCAGTGTAATGTTATAAGTCAGGGTCCAGTATAGATCAGTGTAATGTTATAAGTCAGGGTCGACTGTAGATCAGTGTAATGTTATAAGTCAGGGTCCAGTATATAGATCAGTGTAATGTTATAAGTCAGGGTCGACTGTAGATCAGTGTAATGTTATAAGTCAGGATCCAGTATAGATCAGTGTAATGTTATAAGTCAGGGTCCAGTGTAGATCAGTGTAATGTTATAAGTCAGGGTCCAGTGTAGATCAGTGTAATGTTATAAGTCAGGGTCCAGTATATAGATCAGTGTAATGTTATAAGTCAGGGTCGACTGTAGATCAGTGTAATGTTATAAGTCAGGGTCCAGTATAGATCAGTGTAATGTTATAAGTCAGGGTCCAGTGTAGATCAGTGTAATGTTATAAGTCAGGGTCCAGTGTAGATCAGTGTAATGTTATAAGTCAGGGTCGACTGTAGATCAGTGTAATGTTATAAGTCAGGGTCCAGTGTAGATCAGTGTAATGTTATAAGTCAGGGTCGACTGTAGATCAGTGTAATGTTATAAGTCAGGGTCCAGTATAGATCAGTGTAATGTTATAAGTCAGGGTCCAGTGTAGATCAGTGTAATGTTATAAGTCAGGGTCCAGTGTAGATCAGTGTAATGTTATAAGTCAGGGTCCAGTATAGATCAGTGTAATGTTATAAGTCAGGGTCCAGTGTAGATCAGTGTAATGTTATAAGTCAGGGTCCAGTGTAGATCAGTGTAATGTTATAAGTCAGGGTCGACTGTAGATCAGTGTAATGTTATAAGTCAGGGTCCAGTGTAGATCAGTGTAATGTTATAAGTCAGGGTCCAGTGTAGATCAGTGTAATGTTATAAGTCAGGGTCCAGTATAGATCAGTGTAATGTTATAAGTCAGGGTCCAGTGTAGATATACTGGTACCTTAAGGATAAAAAGAGAAAGTAATGCTGATTAAATTCCAAGAATATGACCTTTATCCCAAGGTTTGTTTGTCACACTGGTAAATAAATCTCTTGCACTTTCCCAGTTCCTAGGAGGTCAATAGGGCTCTCAAATTTTCAATAAATTTTCAGATTTCTTTTTCTTATTGAGACAGCTAGCTTTGTATGACTTGCTATAGAGGTTAGCATACCTAGCTTTGTATGACTTGCTATAGAGGTTAGCATACCTAGCTTTGTATGACTTGCTATAGAGGTTAGCATACCTAGCTTTGTATGACTTGCTATAGAGGTTAGCATACCTAGCTTTGTATGACTTGCTATAGAGGTTAGCATACCTAGCTTTGTATGACTTGCTGTATGATAGAGGTTAGCGTGGCTGTATATAATGTATCCTATCAAGTTTTACTAAGGTGAGCAGGACCTACCTTGTGGATGATACAAACATTGCCTGTTTCTATTAAGAAACAAACACATTTATTGTTGAAGAAATGCCATTTGGGGAATTCTCAAAGACAATAAATACAGAGTTTTAAGGACGGCACTCATTTAAGATAGAGAAGGAATGAGGATGTTTAAAAATATAGGAGTGGGAGTATTACTGATTAAAAATACAGGAAGAGAATGAGTACTATATCACCCATTAAAAATATAGAAGGAGTGGGACTATCACCCATTAAAAACATGGAAGGTGTGGGACTATCACTGATTAAAATATGGAAGGTGTGGGACTATCACTGATTAAAATATGGAAGGAGTGGGACTATCACTAATTAAAGTATAGAAGGTGTGGGACTATCACTGATTAAAATATGGAAGGAGTGGGACTATCACTAATTAAAATATGGAAGGATTGGGACTATCACTAATTAAAGTATAGAAGGCGTGGGGCTATCACTAATTAAAATATGGAAGGAGTGGGACTATCACTAATTAAAACACGGAAGGAGTGGGACTATCACTAATTAAAATATGGAAGGTGTGGGACTATCACTGATTAAAATATGGAAGGAGTGGGACTATCACTAATTAAAACACGGAAGGAGTGGGACTATCACTAATTAAAATATGGAAGGAGTGGGACTATCACTAATTAAAATATGGAAGGAGTGGGACTATCACTAATTAAAACACGGAAGGAGTGGGACTATCACTAATTAAAATATGGAAGGTGTGGGACTATCACTGATTAAAA
Organism: Pecten maximus; assembly: GCF_902652985.1. Classification (NCBI taxonomy): domain Eukaryota; kingdom Metazoa; phylum Mollusca; class Bivalvia; order Pectinida; family Pectinidae; genus Pecten; species Pecten maximus. The sequence continues at coordinate 11,042 of NW_022980681.1, forward strand.
TATGGAAGGAGTGGGACTAATCACTAATTAAAACATGGAAGGCGTGGGACTATCACTGATTAAAATATGGAAGGAGTGGGACTATCACTGATTAAAACATGGAAGGAGTGGGACTATCACTAATTAAAATATGGAAGGATTGGGACTATCACTAATTAAAGTATAGAAGGCGTGGGGCTATCACTAATTAAAGTATAGAAGGAGTGGGACTATCAGTAATTAAAACATGGAATGAGTGGGACTATCACTAATTAAAGTATAGAAGGAGTGGGACTATCACTAATTAAAATATGGAAGGTGTGGGACTATCACTGATTAAAATATGGAAGGAGTGGGACTATCACTAATTAAAACATGGAAGGTGTGGGACTATCACTAATTAAATCATAGAAGGAGTGGGACTATCACTAATTAAAACATGGAAGGAGTGGGACTATCACTAATTAAAACATGGAAGGAGTGGGACTATCACTAATTAAAACATGGAAGGATTGGGACTATCACTAATTAAAATATGGAAGGAGTGAGACTATCACTAATTAAAATATGGAAGGTGTGGGACTATCACTAATTAAAGTATAGAAGGCGTGGGACTATCACTGATTAAAACATGGAAGGAGTGGGACTATCACTAATTAAAATATGGAAGGAGTGGGACTATTACTAATTAAAACATGGAAGGTGTGGGACTATCACTAATTAAAGTATAGAAGGTGTGGGACTATCACTAATTAAAATATAGAAGGAGTTGGACTATCACTAATTAAAATATGGAAGGTGTGGGGCTATCACTAATTAAAATATAGAAGGTGTGGGACTATCACTAATTAAAATATAGAAGGAGTGGAACTATCACTAATTAAAATATGGAAGGAGTGGGACTATCACTAATTAAAATATAGAAGGTGTGGGACTATCACTAATTAGAATATAGAAGGAGTGGAACTATCACTAATTAAAATATAGAAGGTGTGGGACTATCACTAATTAAAATATGGAAGGAGTGGAACTATCACTAATTAAAATATAGAAGGTGTGGGACTATCACTAATTAAAATATGGAAGGAGTGGGACTATCACTAATTAAAATATAGAAGGTGTGGGACTATCACTAATTAAAATATAGAAGGAGTGGGACTATCACTAATTAAAATATGGAAGGAGTAGAACTATCACTAATTAAAATATAGAAGGTGTGGGACTATCACTAATTAAGATATAGAAGGAGTGGGACTATCACTAATTAAAAAATAGAAGGAGTGGGACTATCACTAATTAAAATATGGAAGGAGTGGAACTATCACTAATTAAAATATAGAAGGAGTGGGACTATCACTAATTAAAATATGGAAGGAGTGGAACTATCACTAATTAAAATATGGAAGGAGTGGGACTATCACTAATTAAAACATGGAAGGAGTGGGACTATCACTAATTAAAATATGGAAGGAGTGGGACTATCACTAATTAAAATATGGAAGGAGTGGGACTATCGCTAATTAATATTACAGAAGGAACAGGACTCTAACCTATTAAAGTAATGGAAGGAGTGGGACTATCACCCTTTAAAATTATTAATTGAACAGGACTGTCACCCACTGAAGTTGACGAAGGCGCTGGACTCCCTGCACTCATTAAAAATATGAAAAGTTGGATATCACTGATTAGAATTATGGAAGGAATGAAACTCTAACCCATTAAAGTTATGGAATGGTTGAGCCTATCACCCACTTAAAATACCAAAGGAGCTTAATTATCACCCACGAAAGCAGAGGGACAAATATCACTTATTATCTAAATAAGTGTATTAAAGGCCCCTCCAGACATCATTTATAATAACGAAGAGGAGGGGTCCCATATATCATTGATATTAAGTTCCCCAATACATTTATCTTTATTTGGTTAACAATTTTAAGGAGAGGGGGTTGACAATCATGGTATCTGTGGTGGACTGTGTTCTGACCATTTACGGGATGGAGTATAGGACTGAAGGTCAGCTGTAGGATTTATTTTGACCTTGGTGATTAGATCCACAATAACAGACATAGCCTTGAATGTATTAGATTGTTCCTGTAGATTTAGCTAAGAGGTCAGGTATTCATTTAACTGACGATGCTGGGATTGCCATATTGGTCCTCGTCATTAGAGGGTTGAGTATAATAACAATGGTGGTCCTACTATTTAAGTACCATGACTGAGTCGTCTGACTTGGAAACGTGTCAATAATTGTAAATCTTTCAACAGTATAGAAACCTCATATTGATACTATAGGACTGGTTCTATATTCTATTTATAGAATGACCTTTACGGTGTTGTATAGATCATCAAATGATCAATTTGTTATAAATATCTATTACAATGTGTCATCTTTTTTTCATGTTTCCACTTTATAGAATTTTTTCCTGAAAGGTTACTTAGGCTGTAGCATTTGCCTCAGTATGGACAAGATTTCCGAAGGCCAGCTCAGGCCTTGATTTATAACTGATGTCTCTGTTTGGAAAAGATTTCTGGAAGGCCAGCTCAGGCCTTTATTTATAACTGATGTCTCTGTATGGAACAGATTTCCGAAGGCCAGCTCAGGCCTTGATTTATAACTGATGTCTCTGTTTGGAAAAGATTTCTGGACGGCCAGCTCAGGCCTATATTTATAACTGATGTCTCTGTATGGAAAAGATTTCTGGACGGCCAGCTCAGGCCTTATTCATAACTGTTACTGCATTTTCAGTTATAATGGAAAAGGAGAAAACTTACTGGTCTCAGAAGTACCTTAATGTTTTTTTGGCTTTTTGAAGAGTCTGCTGACAGCCAGGCTGATATTAAATTTGAAAATAGAAATAGAAAGTTAAGTGAAAATTTTGTGACAAGATTATAGTACATTGTATTTATTATTATAGATTTATGAATTTATTATTCCATATTCCAAGTCAAGAAATGAGAAACAAGTTTCAGGTAGTGATTTTTCCACACACACAACGTCAGCTTTTGAAGTCATAGCCACATGACATCATCACAGGCATCAATGTACAGAGAACAATTTTTAAAAAAT
>NW_022980682.1:0-14341 GCF_902652985.1 Pecten maximus
AATCTTACACAGGGAAACCCATGGGAACTTGGTACAGAGAAACCCACAGGAACCTGGCTTAATTTTTTTAAACATGTGGTCTATCAAGGGAAGTAACTCTCAGAGGGATAAGGAAGGCCTCGATACATGTAATGACTTTTTGCCATGATGCATGTAATGACTTTAGAAAAGTAACAATAATTTGTTATCATAATAACCCTCAATTTAGGTCTATAATCCTTAGATCTTAAAGTACTAATGATAACCTATAAGCATTGGTGTGTAATGCATGCATATGTGTTATTTAAAACAATACTGACCTTTGACCTGTTATTACGACCTTGTATTTGTGGAATATCCAGTTATTGAAGTACATTTAAAATGCCTGCATGATCTACATCTTCATTGATTTGAAATTGTGACTTTATTAATGTTAAATATTAACAGAAGTCTTTTTTCGTGGTTCCTGTGAACAGAGAGTGAGGGTTAGGCTGAATACACATCTTATATAAATGTGTTGTATGTGAGAATATGTGTAAGGGTGTGTGAGTGAGGATGTGTGTAATATAGAATGTAGGTATACAAGTCTCTTTGATTATAATATTGTACATTACATGAAGTTATCTTTCTACTCTTTGAATGTTTGTGTGATATTATCGCTAATACTTACATTTATTAATCTATTTATCTTTATATACATACTTAACAGTCTATGATATTTACAATTTACTTTATTCATTTTGGTTTGTATATATGTGGTACCTATTGGAGAGGACATAAATAGGCTCGCCTGTTGTCCAATCCATTTGTTTTCTAGCAATAAAATTTATTGAAATGGAAAACAAAAAACAAAAAAACAAACAAAAAACAAAACAAAAACAAAATCAAAACAAAAAGAAAACAAAAAAAAAGAGCAAAAAATAAATAAAGAAAGAAAGAAAGAAAGAAACAGAGGGAAACAATGAGAAAACAGTTCATTTTAGTCTCGATGTGACGTTTCATTAAGATCTAAGGGTCTATAGACAGATATCCATGTATAACAAGGGCTGTTGGAGAACAGCATAGCTCGTCTCGAAATTGTTTGTCTATAAATAATTAAAATATATTAATTGGAATGGTTTCGCAAATTGCATTAATAATATTTATATTGTTTACTTGATCAGATTATGCTTTGTGAATTCATGCAATTTTCAAAACCATACCAATTTATATATATATAAATTATTTATTGACAAACATTCGGGAGACAAGCTATGCTGTTGTAGATTAAATGAATATATTAAATACAAATGTAATTGCTTTTGGACATATTTCTTCAATTTTTTGACAAAATATTATCCTAATGAGAGTTGTCTCCCTTGAAAAATGTGGACCGGTATAAATTGTCTATTGTGAGCATTTTTACATTGTTTTATTTTCAGTTTCACCCCAAGAAGGGATAGTGTAACTCCATAGGGACTCTTTTACCAAATATCAGCACCCTAGTACAATCATAAAGTGATGTGTTAAATAGCTTTCAACTTTGCACAAAAATTTAAAAAAAAAAAAAAAGTTTTTTCCCCCAAAAAATATTTCAGTTCAACTCCGGCAAGGGATAGTTTAATCCCCACAGGGATCCTAATACCATGTATTACTTTGCCTTTCAACACTCACAATATAAACTTAACACAAAGTCCAAAGATTTAAAAACAAAAACAAAACAAGAGATCCCAGAGGGATCTTGGCGCCCACCATTGAATGTTCTTCATAGGTTCCATGTCAGATTGATCTTTTCTCTACTTTTCTCTTCTTCTAAGTCTTACTAATCTGTGTAAATTCAGAAGAAACCTCTAGTACTTTTCAAACAAGGGAAGCCTATATATAAAATTTAAGATTAAGGCACCAAGGGGAACCTATATATGGAATTTGAGAAAGATTCCTTCAGTACTTTCTGAGAAATAGCGATAACAAACTTCAATTGTCAAAATCCAAGATGGCTGCCTTTCGGCCATGTTGTTTTCCGATTGGTCTCAAAATACAATATGCATAACTAGGCACCTGGGGGAACCTATATATGAAATTTCAGGAAGATCCCTTCATTAGTTTCTTAGAAATAGCAATAACCAGTTTCAATTTTCGAAATCCAAGATGGCTGCCTGTCGGCCATGTTGTTTTCTGATTAGTCTCAAAATACAATATGCATAACTAGGCACCAAGGGGAACCTACATATGAAATTTCAGGAAGATTCCTTCAGTGCTTTCTGAGAATTATCGATAACAAACTTCAATTGTCAAAATCCAAGATGGCTGCCTGTCGGCCATGTTGTTTTCTGATTGGTCTCAAAATGCAATATGCATAACAAGGCACCAAGAGGAACCTACATATGAAATTTGAGAAAGATCCCTTCAGTACTTTCTCAGAAATAGCGATAACAAACTTCAATTGTCAAAATCCAAGATGGCTGCCTGTCGGCCATGTTGTTTTCCGATCGGTCCCAAAATGGAATATGCATAACTAGGCACCAAGGGGAACCTACATATGAAATTTGAGAAAGATCCCTTCAGTACTTTCTGAGGATTAGCGATAACAAGAATTGTTTACGGACGGACGGACGGACGGAGGGAGGGAGGGAGGGAGGGACGGACGGACCACGGACCACGGACGCAGGGCGATTTGAATAGCCCACCATCTGATGATGGTGGGCTAAAAACACAGATTTAAAAAGAAAAAATAGTTTTCAGTCGAATGAAACTTAATTATACATCGATGATATCCCAGAAGTCAAAGCGCTGACTTTAAATTGATGGCTTGACATATTTCAGAGGTGAGCACTCGTGTATTTTTAACTAAAATATGCCTTATACAAATATGACCAGTTCTTGTCTTGAAACGATGAAAAGGCATTTTCACCCGACTTACGATAGTTAATAATTACCTACCATTTTTAGCAGACAAAATTCAAATTTTTCGAGTTACATTCGATGTTAAATAAAATTCCATGCATTTTTGCATTACACATTGTGTTGAAACACATGCAGGGATAACTCTGGTGGGGGCCATTTGCCCCATACTTTCCAAAATGGCCCACCAAAACTCACAAATTTCTTCAATTTCCATGTTTTGGCCCATACGATTTCTGAAATCTTGTCAAAATGGCCATTGATCTTTGGGTCCAGGGTGAACCATGCACATGTACGATTAAAACGGAATTTTTTTTTTCTGGAGATTGATTTTAGATCATATGTATATAGGTTATTAAGGGATATACTTACTCAGGTCGAGAGTGGCTTGGATGGAGAAGAAGAAGGCCTTGACAATGTAGAAGTAGAATTTCTGACCGACCACCAGCTGTTCTCCTCCGATATACGATACCAATGTCCCGTTCCGAGCCGAGGAAGCATAGTTGTAGGTGATCGGACCCGTGGACTGGTCATAACTCCAGCCCAGGTAGGTACCGGAGTTGAGGAGGAGGGGCGCTCCCACAATGTCCACCTGTAACACCAGTTTATTACTTTTTATGACGTAATTATATTATTATTGCTCTATGGTAGCCCGAGTTTCCTCTGGCCCCGATTCCATGTCATTATTTACCCCCAGAACACCCATTTAGTCCCACCTAGGTGTGTTATTCCATCAATATTCAATTCATTTATTACTTTTGGCTTGACAGCCAAGCAGTGGTGTACAAAACATATTACATAATATTACATGTTGTACAGAATACAAAGGATAACATATGAAGATGAACATTAACATTATGATATACATATTACATTTAAGCATTGAACTGTTACCAAATGGTAGTATACAGTCGATATGAATACAATTTGGGTGACAGATAAATAGAATGTCGCCCGTTATACTACCATTTGGTAACAGTTCAATGCTTATATTTACATTCATAATTTTATCTTATTTACTGTAGCTTAAGACGCGTTTAAATTTGCCGCTTCTCCCATCACTGACGTCATCAAGTTCAAATACCGGAACAGCCGAAATCTCCAGAAGGAATAATAAAGTCCCTCATGTCGTTATCAATAGCAATCACATGAAATTTTTTTTTTGCACAATTTGGCTTTATATTATATTTTATAAACGTTTGTAGATATCTTCAAATTGTTCACATTTGCATAATTTCTGATTGTTTAAAAATAAAGCCATTTTTCGGCGCAATGATATACGGTTAACATTTAGAAGTGATGCGGCGTTGAACGGGTATTGCACAGGACAGACTCGATTCCTCGGAAACACTTATGTTTCTATCGACTGGATTTACGTTATTTTCAGAGGAATATCATCTCTTAAATTCTAAATGAACGTCGTCTTGACAGTAGGTGAAAACGATTCTAAGGATATTTCATTAGAAACAGAATCCAGTCTAACCGGCCACACCAGTGTCGCTAACTTAGCAGAGGATGTTCAACTTCACAGGGGCTCGATTTTGGAGTAACTTAGGTAGGCCTTTGACATCAGTGAATAACCACATAACTATAATTCAGTATGCATACACAACCAGAAACCATGTCGATACTGCCGATTTTTCACAAGATTTTTTTTTATAAATGCTGGACTTTAAATGTTGTCGTGTCTAGCATTTCTGACCATTCGACAACGAGCCCCTGTGTGACGAGTCTGACGACAGTGACAATTTGATTCCTTCCTATAGGCCTAGATCAGGAATATAGAGCTTATAATAATTTTGTGTCGAGTCGGTCGACTTCATTTTTTTTATTATTAAATTTTACTCTCATAACTTGCGTTGCTTTATTTTTTTGTGATGGTTTATGTAGATAAATGCTAGCATTCGAAAGCTCTCTAGGCCGAATGTAACTGGCGACCATTGTTTTAACCTATACCTGAAGCTGTATTCCTACACTGACCGAATCACTGTAAATTGTAGTATACAGTCTCATGAATACAATTTGGTTTACTAACGACATATAGGCAAATGCAACACAGTATGTAAATATAAGGTACATTATGATATTTAAAACCAATCTATACATACATTTGCAACATAATTAAACACATATTACATCATTCTCTGTTTGTTTGCGTGTATAATGAATTTACCTAATCTGTGTAGTTCCTTTATTTTATTTGAATTCAGTAAATTTAAAACTTTAAAGACAGATGGTTTATACCAGTAATAGTTTTTGATAAATTTCTTCCTTATCTCTGAATATTTAGGACATATAAGTAAAAAGTGAAATTCATCCTCAACCTCGTTTTGAGTACAGTTTATACAAAGTCTATTTTTCCTATCAATATTTCTACTTCTACCAACTTCTATAGCAAGACTATGTGCAGACAAACGTAACTTAGTTATTGCAATTCTATGTTGTTTATGTAATGACTTGGTTAAATAATATTTTTAATTGACATTGTCTACTAGATACTTATATAAGTCACACTTACTAGAAATACTTAAAGAATTAAATATGGTCTGCTTAGCCTGATCCTCTAGACGCTGTTTAATCAAAGGTAATAATCTGATGTCGGAAGGAGTATGTCTAACCCATATAAAACCCAATCCAAGTTCAAAAAAGTTCTGTTTTACAAGTACTAACCAATTAGATTTCGGATAAACTTTTTCAGTTTCTAGTAACAAAAAACTGTAAACTTCATTCAAGATACAATTTTCATGACTGAATAACTTAAACCAATATTTTATCATCCTAAATATGTACTCGTTTGCCAGTGTCAATCGACCTAATTCAACATAAACTATAGCATTACACAGGCAATATTCCTTCACGTGAAATTCACGTGAAATTCACGCAAAATTCACGTGAAAAAATTCATTTAAATTTCACGTGAAATTCATGTGAAAAAAAATTCACGTGAAATTCACGTGAAGAAATATTGCCTGTGTACAGGTAGATTTCTTAACACCAAGTATATTTTTTACAAAATTCCAAATGAATCCTTTCTATTACTGTACAATTACACCTCCCCCATATTTCACAAGAATAATTTAAAACACTTCCAACAAATGTATCAAAAAGATTTAACAATGTCTTAATATTTAATCGAAAGCGGTTGCATTTAGACCGAAAAAGCAAAACGTGCTGAACCATATGGGTAAACTTATTATTCAATCTGAACAGGGCACCGAGATAACAAAACCATTTCTGAAAACAACTATCTTGGTTTTATCCGTATTCACTTCTAGTTTCCATTTATTGGAGTATTCATATAGGTTATCTAAAAGATTTTGAAGACCATCGATTGTTTCAGAGATTAATACTAAATCATCTGCATACAGTAGTAGGAATAAACTCAGTTCTCCAAAGTCGTAATTGGTGGCACCGTTTTCAATAAAACTATTTTCAAAATCATTAACAATAAAGAAACAAGAGATCCCAGAGGGATCTTGGCGCCCACCATTGAATGATCTTCATAGGTTCCATGTCAGATTGATCTTTTCTCTACTTTTCCCTTCATTTTACTAATCTGTGCAAATTGAGACATTCCTCCAGTACTTTTCAAACAAGGGAATCCTAGCTATATAAGAAATTTGAGATTTAACGATAATGGCTGTTTGTTTGCCAGGTTGTTTTCAGGACAGACTGGTCCAAAAATGCAATACAAGAGGCCCAATGGGCCTGTATCGCTCACCTGGCTCTACAGCAACTTTGAAGTTGATTGAGGTCATTTCTACAGATACTATGCTGATTATCATAGTAAGCTAGGTTTATTCATTTTAATACATTTTCTAGTCCTTCATTCCAGCATTTTATTGGCCTAATATCTGGTCTAGGAGGCTCTTGGCTATCGCAAAATCATTATTTACAGATTTAAGCCGATTTCACCCCTGTGACCTTAAATGTAGGTCAAGGGTCAATCATTTGAACAAACTTTGTAGCCCTTCACCCAAGCATGCTACTGGCCCAATATCAAGTCCCTGGGCCTCTTGGTTATTAAGAAGAAGTCATTTGAAGAATATAGCCTATTTGACCAATGTGACCTTAAGTGAAGGTCAAGGCAATTCGTTTGAACAAATTTGGTAGCCCTTCACCCAAGCATGCTACAGACCCAATACCAAGTCCCTGGGCCTCTTGGTTATTGAGAAGAAGTCGTTTGAAGATTATAGCCTATTTGAGAAATGTGACCTTGAATGAAGGTCAAGGTCATTTATTTGAACAAACTTTGTAGCACTTCACCCCAGCATGCTACAGGCCCAATATCAAGTCCCTGGGCCTCTTGGTTATTGAGAAGAAGTCGTTTGAAGATTATAGCCTATTTGACCAGTGTGACCTTGAATGAAGGTCAAGGTCATTTATTTGAACAAACTTTGTAGCCCTTCACCCAAGCATACTACAGGCCCAATATCAAGTTCCTGGGCCTATTGGTTATTGAGAAGAAGTGGTTTGAAGATTATAGCCTATTTGACCCATTTGACCTTGAATGAAGGTCAAGGTCATTTATTTGAACAAACTTTGTTGCCCTTCACCTCAGCATGCTACAGGCCCAATATCAAGTCCCTGGGCCTCTTAGTTATTGAGAAGAAGTCGTTTGAAGATTATAGCCTATTTGACCCATGTGACCTTGAATGAAGGTCAACGTCATTTATTTGAACAAACTTTGTAGCACTTCACCCAAGCATACTACAGGCCCAATATCAAGTTCATGGGCCTATTGGTTATTGAGAAGAAGTCGTTTGAAGATTATAGCCTATTTGACCCATTTGACCTTGAATGAAAGTCAAGGTCATTTATTTGAACAAACTTTGTAGCCCTTCACCCAAGCATGCTTCATGCCCAATATCAAGTCCCAGGGCCTCTTGGTTTTTGAGAAGAAGTTGTTTGAAGAATATAGCCTATTGACACATGTGACCTTGAGTGAAGGTCAAGGTCATTTATTTGAACAAACTTTGTAGCCCTTCATCCCAGCATGCTACAGGCCCAATATTAAGTCCCTGGGCCTCTTGGTTATTGAGAAGAAGTGGTTTGAAGATTATAGCCTATTTGAGAAATGTGACCTTGAACGAAGGTCAAGGTCATTTATTTGAACAAACTGTGTAGCCCTTCACCCAAGCATACTACAGGCCCAATATCAAGTTCCTGGGCCTATTGGTTATTCAGAAGAAGTGGTTTGAAGATTATAGCCTATTTGACCAATGTGACCTTGAATGAAAGTCAATGTCATTTATTTGAACACACTTTGTAGCCCTTCACCCAAGCATTCTTCATGCCCAATATCAAGTCCCTGGGCCTCTTGGTTTTTGAGAAGAAGTTGTTTGAAGAATATAGCCTATTTGACACATGTGACCTTGAATGAAGGTCAAGGTCATTTATTTGAACACACTTTGTTGCCCTTCACCCCAGCATGCTACAGGCCCAATATCAAGTCCCTGGGCCTCTTAGTTAGTGAGAAGAAGTCGTTTGAAGATTATAGCCTATTTGACCAATTTGACCTTGAATGAAGGTCAAGGTCATTTATTTGAACAAACTTTGTAGCCATTAACCCCAGCATGCTATTAATTACAGGCCCAATATCAAGTCCCTGGGCCTCTTGGTTATTGAGAAGAAGTTGTTTAAATGAAAAAGTTGACGCCGGACGGCCGGACGGACGACGGACGCCGCACCATGGCATAAGCTCACTTGCTCTTCGGGCAGGTGAGCTAACAAGGGACCAAGGGGAACCTCCATATGAAATTTGAGAAAGATCCCTTCAGTACTTTCTCAGAAATAGCGATAACAAACTTCAATTGTCAAAATCCAAGATGGCGGTCTGTCGACCATATTGTTTTCAGATTGGTCTCAAAACGCAATATGTAACTAAGCACCAACGGAAACTTACATATGAAATTTCAGAAAGATCCATTCAGAACTTTCTCAGAAATAGTGATAACAAACTTCAATTGTCAAAATTCAAGATGGCTGCCTGTCGACCATGTTGTTTTCTGATTGGTCTCAAAACGCAATATGCATAACTAGGCACCAAGTGAAACTTACATATGAAATTTGAGAAAGATCCCTTAAATACTTTCTCAGAAATAGTGATAACAAACTTCAATTGTCAAAATCCAAGATGGCTGCCTGTCGGCCATGTTGTTTTCAGATTGGTCTCAAAACGCAATATGCATAACTAAGCACCAAGGGAAACTTACATATGAAATTTAAGAAAGATCCATTCAGTACTTTCTCAGAAATAGTGATAACAAACTTCAATTGTCAAAATCCAAGATGGCTGCCTGTCGGCCATGTTGTTTTCTGATTGGTCTCAAAACGCAATATGCATAACTAGGCACCAAGGGAAACCTACATATGAAATTTCAGAAAGATCCATTCAGAACTTTCTCAGAAATAGTGATAACAAACTTCAATTGTCAAAATTCAAGATGGCTGCCTGTCGGCCATGTTGTTTTCTGATTGGTCTCAAAACGCAATATGCATAACTAGGCACCAAGTGAAACTTACATATGAAATTTGAGAAAGATCCCTTAAATACTTTCTCAGAAATAGTGATAACAAACTTCAATTGTCAAAATCTAAGATGGCTGCCTGTCGGCCATGTTGTTTTCAGATTGGTCTCAAAACGCAATATGCATAACTAAGCACCAAGGGAAACTTACATATGAAATTTAAGAAAGATCCATTCAGTACTTTCTCAGAAATAGTGATAACAAACTTCAATTGTCAAAATCCAAGATGGCTGCCTGTCGGCCATGTTGTTTTCTGATTGGTCTCAAAACGCAATATGCATAACTAGGCACCAAGGGAAACCTACATATGAAATTTCAGAAAGATCCATTTAGTACTTTCTCAGAAATAGTGATAACAAACTTAAATTGTCAAAATCCAAGATGGCTGCCTATCAGCCATGTTGTTTTCTGATTGGTCTCAAAACGCAATATGCATAACTAGGCACCAAGTGAAACTTACATATGAAATTTCAGAAAGATCCCTTAAATACTTTCTCAGAAATAGTGATAACAAACTTCAATTGTCAAAATCTAAGATGGCTGCCTGTCGGCCATGTTGTTTTCAGATTGGTCTCAAAACGCAATATGCATAACTAAGCACCAAGGGAAACTTACATATGAAATTTAAGAAAGATCCATTCAGTACTTTCTCAGAAATAGTGATAACAAACTTCAATTGTCAAAATCCAAGATGGCTGCCTGTCGGCCATGTTGTTTTCTGATTGGTCTCAAAACGCAATATGCATAACTAGGCACCAAGGGAAACCTACATATGAAATTTCAGAAAGATCCATTTAGTACTTTCTCAGAAATAGTGATAACAAACTTAAATTGTCAAAATCCAAGATGGCTGCCTATCAGCCATGTTGTTTTCTGATTGGTCTCAAAACGCAATATGCATAACTAGGCACCAAGTGAAACTTACATATGAAATTTGAGAAAGATCCCTTAAATACTTTCTCAGAAATAGTGATAACAAGCTTCAATTGTCAAAATCCAAGATGGCTGCCTGTCGGCCATGTTGTTTTCAGATTGGTCTCAAAACGCAATATGCATAACTAAGCACCAAGGGAAACTTACATATGAAATTTAAGAAAGATCCATTCAGTACTTTCTCAGAAATAGTGATAACAAACTTCAATTGTCAAAATCCAAGATGGCTGCCTGTCGGCCATGTTGTTTTCTGATTGGTCTCAAAACGCAATATGCATAACTAGGCACCAAGGGAAACCTACATATGAAATTTCAGAAAGATCCATTCAGAACTTTCTCAGAAATAGTGATAACAAACTTAAATTGTCAAAATTCAAGATGGCTGCCTGTCGGCCATGTTGTTTTCTGATTGGTCTCAAAACGCAATATGCATAACTAAGCACCAAGGGAAACTTACATATGAAATTTCAGAAAGATCCATTCAGTACTTTCTCAGAAATAGTGATAACAAACTTCAATTGTCAAAATCCAAGATGGCTGCCTGTCGGCCATGTTGTTTTCTGATTGGTCTCAAAACGCAATATGCATAACTAGGCACCAAGGGAAACCTACATATGAAATTTCAGAAAGATCCATTTAGTACTTTCTCAGAAATAGTGATAACAAACTTAAATTGTCAAAATCCAAGATGGCTGCCTATCAGCCATGTTGTTTTCTGATTGGTCTCAAAACGCAATATGCATAACTAGGCACCAAGTGAAACTTACATATGAAATTTGAGAAAGATCCCTTAAATACTTTCTCAGAAATAGTGATAACAAACTTCAATTGTCAAAATCTAAGATGGCTGCCTGTCGGCCATGTTGTTTTCAGATTGGTCTCAAAACGCAATATGCATAACTAAGCACCAAGGGAAACTTACATATGAAATTTAAGAAAGATCCATTCAGTACTTTCTCAGAAATAGTGATAACAAACTTCAATTGTCAAAATCCAAGATGGCTGCCTGTCGGCCATGTTGTTTTCTGATTGGTCTCAAAACGCAATATGCATAGCTAGGCACCAAGGGAAACCTACATATGAAATTTCAGAAAGATCCATTTAGTACTTTCTCAGAAATAGTGATAACAAACTTAAATTGTCAAAATCCAAGATGGCTGCCTATCAGCCATGTTGTTTTCTGATTGGTCTCAAAACGCAATATGCATAACTAGGCACCAAGTGAAAGTTACATATGAAATTTGGGAAAGATCCCTTAAATACTTTCTCACAAATAGTGATAACAAACTTCAATTGTCAAAATCTAAGATGGCTGCCTGTCGGCCATGTTGTTTTCAGATTGGTCTCAAAACGCAATATGCATAACTAAGCACCAAGGGAAACTTTCATATGAAATTTAAGAAAGATCCATTCAGTACTTTCTCAGAAATAGTGATAACAAACTTCAATTGTCAAAATCCAAGATGGCTGCCTGTCGGCCATGTTGTTTTCTGATTGGTCTCAAAACGCAATATGCATAACTAGGCACCAAGGGAAACCAACATATGAAATTTCAGAAAGATCCATTTAGTACTTTCTCAGAAATAGTGATAACAAACTTAAATTGTCAAAATCCAAGATGGCTGCCTATCAGCCATGTTGTTTTCTGATTGGTCTCAAAACGCAATATGCATAACTAGGCACCAAGTGAAACTTACATATGAAATTTGAGAAAGATCCCTTAAACACTTTCTCAGAAATAGTGATAACAAACTTCAATTGTCAAAATCCAAGATGGCTGCCTGTCGGCCATGTTGTTTTCAGATTGGTCTCAAAACGCAATATGCATAACTAAGCACCAAGGGAAACTTACATATGAAATTTAAGAAAGATCCATTCAGTACTTTCTCAGAAATAGTGATAACAAACTTCAATTGTCAAAATCCAAGATGGCTGCCTGTCGGCCATGTTGTTTTCTGATTGGTCTCAAAACGCAATATGCATAACTAGGCACCAAGGGAAACCTACATATGAAATTTCAGAAAGATCCATTCAGAACTTTCTCAGAAATAGTGATAACAAACTTAAATTGTCAAAATTCAAGATGGCTGCCTGTCGGCCATGTTGTTTTCTGATTGGTCTCAAAACGCAATATGCATAACTAGGCACCAAGTGAAACTTACATATGAAATTTGAGAAAGATCCCTTAAGTACATTCTCAGAAATAGTGATAACAAACTTCAATTGTCAAAATCTAAGATGGCTGCCTGTCGGCCATGTTGTTTTCATGATTGGTCTCAAAATCGCAATATGCATAACTAGGCACCAAGGGAAACCTACATATGAAATTTAAGAAAGATCCCTTCAGTACTTTCTCAGAAATAGCGATAACAAACTTCAATTGTCAAAATCCAAGATGGCTGCCTGTCGCCATGTTGTTTTCTGATTGGTCTCAAAACGCAATATGCATAACTAGGCACCAAGGGAACCTACATATGAAATTTGAGAAAGATCCCTTAAGTACTTTCTCAGAAATAGCGATAACAAACTTCAATTGTCAAAATCCAAGATGGCTGCCTGTCGGCCATGTTGTTTTCAGATTGGTCTCAAAACGCAATATGCATAACTAGGCACCAAGGGAAACTTACATATGAAATTTCAGAAAGATCCATTCAGTACTTTCTCAGAAATAGCGATAACAAACTTCAATTGACAAAATCCAAGATGGCTGCCTGTCGGCCATGTTGTTTTCCGATCGGTCACAAAATGCAATATGCATAACTGGGCACCAAGGGGAACCTAAATATGAAATTTGAGAAAGATCCCTTCAGTACGTTCTCAGAAATAGCGATAACAAACTTTAATGGTCAAAATCCAAGATGGCTGCCTGTCGGCCATGTTGTTTTCCGATCAATTCCAAAATGCAAAATGCATAACTAGGCACCAAGCGGAACCTACATATGAAATTTGAGTAAGATCCCTTCAGTACTTTCTCAGAAATAGCGATAACAAACTTCAATTGTCAAAATCCAAGATGGCTCCCTGTCGGCCATGTTGTTTTCCGATCGGTCCCAAAATGTAATATGCATAACTAGGCACCAAGGGGAACCTACAAATGAAATTTGAGAAAGATCCCATCAGTACGTTCTCAGAAATAGCGATAACAAGAATTGTTTACGGACGGAGGGACGGACGGACCACGGACGGACCACGGACCACGGACGCAGGGCGATTTGAATAGCCCACCATCTGATGATGGTGGGCTAAAAATGTTTAGCAAATTCATAATGTTTATATATAATTTGTTTCATTGCCCTATGAAGCTTAAAAGTAATTGACATTAAAATTAATTTCTAAAATTGATTTTTAAAGTCGAAACATGTCTTATGTGCAATTTTACTGATTTTATAAAGGATTTTTTTTACAAATCAATAATGCAATTGCCGTATTGTGACGTCATATTTTTCGCGCCATTTGCGGATTTTTTTCATAGAGATACGAAAATAACACAACTGATCAGAAAGCCCTGCTGGGTATTACTACATCGGTATCTATAACAATAGAAGAATATATTACTTACCGTTTGGAGCCCTACAGCGGCATTATACTGGAAAGGTTGTTTGAACAGCAATGTATATTGACTTCCGGATGAGTCGACTTCCCACACAAGAATTTTCCCTGTAACACCTTGGCCGATATTCAGGTGATTGTAGAACTGCACCTGCGTCAAGTTAGATGGGACCGACAAAGGGAAGGCGAAGTTGATCCAGGCAGAAGGCTCACTCGTGGGCTCCTGATAATAGGTATATCCACGGGCGACACCTGCCCCAAACGTACCCAAAACAGGCTCTGTAAAGCAACGGTAAAGATCATTAACGTTCATCGTCGGCTGTTAACGGTACAGTATATCGGTTCCACTGAATTAGGCACCATTGTAACATCATTAAAGGTCACCGTCGGCTGTTAACGGTACAGTATATCGGTACCACTGAATTAGGCACCATTGTAAAGAGCTTAAGGGAGTGCTTTTTCATCATTTA
>NW_022980683.1:0-14265 GCF_902652985.1 Pecten maximus
GGTTTTGTAAAGGGGGGGTTCCCTTTTTTTTATTTTTTTTGTTTGAAAAAGTCTCTTCATTGTAAATTATTCGATTTAATAGATCAAGAAATCAAATAAGACAAAATGGGACTTTTAAGCAATTTCAAAAGTTATTCATATTGATTAAAATTAAAAGAACTGATTCATTTAAGATGTATATAACATACAATTTGTCATATAGGTGAACCAATCTAATTAGAATTAGACTTGTAATTTTCGCTCCTCTACAATACTAGGGCGATACACTTCAATACACTGTTTTGCAGTTGTATCGTAGAGTATCGTAGAGGATTGGAAATTACAAGTCTAATTTCAATTAGATTAATAGGTGAACATACACATATATCAGGGATTCTGCTGGGTTTTTATATCAACAGGGTCCTTTTTTTTCAGAAAAAATTAGCCCTTCTTTATATTTTGAATGAATTTCCTGTAATTTAAATGGGGTCCCTTTTATGTTCACTCTTTTAAAAAAACTATTGAGAAGGCTTCAACAAAAAACTCATATTGATTATTGTTTGATTGATAATGATGGGGTTTTGTCAATAGGCCTTTAGGGACGATATGTAGAATTTTATGTAATTTTACATTGTCACAAAATATGTAAATGAAAATAATACGCAAATTGGTAATTTTCTATAAAGAGGCTTGCCCGCAGAGAGATAAAAAAAATGGGCTAATAGAAAAAGATTTTTACACATGACAGATTGTTAGAATTGTTGAGTTTTTCATTTTATTTTCCTTATAAAACGCTAAAAAGTGATATTAAAACCTCATTTTTAAATATTATTTATTTAATCGCAACCCACAATAAGTCTAATTTGATTGACACATCAAAGAAACAAGCACGTGCACAGTGCTGCACAGTGATAACTTCAAAGGCAGCGGCGATTTACAAAGAAGATTTGCCGTTATATTCCATACATTTCCCTCTCAGGTTGAGTTTTAAAACGTCTTTTAAATACATATTCTGTAATTGTTTTCAAGAAATAAAGTCGGAAAGCCTCTAATTTTGTCACATAGAAATTGTTACTGAAGTTTATTTAGTGATCGGAGATGTGCCGTTTACCGGTCCGTCTGCGGGTAAGCCTCTTTAACAATTGGACCACTGCCCTATATGTTGACAATTGATATAACATTTTGTACGATTTGCTGTGATGAACAGTTGGACATGAGTCATGCATACTTTTTGTTAAGATCCAACCACTAAAGACGGTAGATATCAAGTAAGGAAATTGGTGGGACACAGAATGTGACATTCCACGCCATGATGATGTTTTTAAGTTTGAAGAGGACCAAGATAACCAGGACAGCACAGGTTTGATAGCCCAATTTATTGTTTTAGCTGTCATTAATGATATAAATGGCTGCCACAATTTCACTTTAACAATAAAACCAAACAAATTGTTTGGTTTATTGTTATTGAAAACAAGATTAGCTTGTGTATACTTTTCGGGTCTCTTGTTTATTGTTTGACTGTATTATAAATAAATACATGTATTTATATACCTGAAGTCATTTGCTGCAATTTTGGTACAAGAAGTTGACGCTATCAGCAGTCAAGAAATTATCATGATAGTAATGAAATGCTTCAATGTTATTAGGGAAATATATGTGCATGCTAATCCACCAAAAACTCATAAAAGGCGAAATTTTTGTAGAATTTGTTCAGGCTAGTCCAGGAAACCATTGTCCAATGCTAAGAAGTGAAAGTATAAATATAAGTTCAGGACTCCAAATTAAAGTCAAAACTCATAAAAAGCGGGCCTAAACCCGGAAATAAAATACATGCGCAATACATGGTGTGCCAATGTGGTATTACTTCATATTTACATATCTATACATATCATATTCTATAGTTATTCTTGTTGAAACCTATTTTGAACCTATGTTTGGTGTAATATGTGTTCAAATGAATATCTAATTAAGATCAACCTTTTGACGTCATGATGATATATTTAAAAAGGAATATAAGGATATTGTAAAATGGCAAAGGTTGTGTAAGTGGATAGCCAAGTATGACTTTTTTGTTTTTTTCAAAAGAAGGTTTTTCCCATCTCACTTGTTAAGAGGCTTACCCGCAGACGGACCGGTAAAGGCACATCTCGATCACTAAATAAACTTCAGTACAAGTTTCTATGTGACAAAATTAGAGCTTTCCGACTTTATTTCTTGAAAAACAATTACAAATAGTATTTAAAAGACGTTTTAAAACTCAACCTGAGAGGGAAATGTATGGAATATAACGGCAAATCTTCTTTGTAAATCGCCCGCTGCTTGAAGTTTATCACTGTGCGGCACTTGTGCACGTGCTTGTTTCTTTGATGGTCAATCAAATTAGACTCCAGCTATTATGCGGGACTTATTGCGGGTTCGATTAAATAAATAATATTAAAAAATGTAGGTTTTAATATAACTTTTCAGCGTTTATAAGGAAAATAAAATGAACAACTCAACAATTCCAACAATCTGTCATGTGTAAAAAATATTTTTCTATTAGCCAATTTTTCTGATCTCTCTGCGGGCAAGCCTCTTTAAAAAATTAATTAGGAGAGAAGTATAGGACTGATAGTCTATTTGTTACACATTAATTACAATTTAAGTATTTTTCAAATTGTTTAAGGAGGGATAGCATTGTGGATAGAAAAAGGTGGGAACACACTCTGGAACCGACCACCGGGGGCTTGGAATAGACGCTGGATGACACGCAAGACTGCAACACAAAAAACTGAAAACCTGTGTAAGTGTTCATGTATCTGGATACAACATTTCATGGTTAAGGCATTAAAATGATGTGAAGCGGGTAACTGACATTATTTTAGATGTCTAGGTATTGATGCATATCACAAAGATCAGAGTTTAAATTCAGAATGGGCCAACAAAGAGGTTGTTATGTCGTGTCTGACTCTGGTAGATGTGTAACATTATTGCTCGTTCAAACTCCATTCAACATACAGATAAAGAATAGTTTGATGCATGAGACTCTGTCTACAAATTAATTGTTGTTGATTGTACACTTCCATTGGGACACTTTAACCCGATATTCAAAAGCTGTGTTTTAAATTTGCATTGTGTACATGACGGCTAGCTATAGTCTAGATTAGAAACATAAAATTAAGATACCTACAAAATTGACATGACTGATGTTTTGCTCACGTTTGTCCCAAATAATGTTTGTAACAGGTCTTAGGAATAGAGACAATAGAGACATTGACGAGTGTTAGGTTATCTGCGAATTGCAAGCCATGTTATTTATTTTTAAAAGTATATTCTACCAACTTACCTCCCCTTGATTCATGCAATAACGCTTTCATTTTCAAACCTGATCAATTTAAAAAAAAAAAAAGATTCCAGATTATTAGAATTGTATTTGGGTTACGAATCATAAACCATTGGGATTCTTAAAACTTAAAAGGTCACATAGTATCAAAGTGTTTAAACAGAAATTCTTTCTATTAAGCAAGAAGCCATGGGGGATGATTTTGACCCAATAAGGGACATAGTGGTACTGATGTGTTTAAATGACGATTGTGAAAGTTATTCAACTTCATAAGACTGTACCAACAGATTGATGATGAAGAGATGGCATTGAAATAAAATGGTTTTAGAAAATGTCAAAGCTCTGTGCAATGTCAATGTGGAACCTTATGGAATTCATCAGTTCAGTTCAAAAGTACTTTCACAATGTATATTGTATGTGTATTTGTAGTTTACCTCTCTTGACAGAGATAAGTTCAGTACAAAAAGGAACTGAAGAAAGCAAAGCGCCCTTTGGGCCCTTTATAATTGGTATAGAAACTTCAACAACAGACGTGAGAAATTGTAAATGGACGATAGAATCCAGAACGGAATGACGGATGTTCCCACGACAGTACGGGGATAAAAATGCAGAAATAAGGGATAGAAAAAAAAAAGATCGGAGATAGTTTGCTGAGAGATTATACGGTTTTACATCAAAAGCAAACAATTTGTAAGAGAATACGACATGACAACCTAACAAGAGGCTATTGAAAGTGCTCATAGAGAAAGGTATTAGAACTGAGAAACGTTGGTAAACAAATTTTATGTTGAAAAAAAAAGCACTTTAAAGTGCAACAGTAAAATGAAAGCAAAACTAGTATTGTGCATGTCTATGTCTTTTCATATCACAGTCTTATCATTTATGAAAGATGTGTTACGTATAAGTGTTGTCCCAGTTCTTGTTTTTATAAGAGCCATTGTATTATACTATTACACTAATGTGAATCATAATAAAATGCAGAGTGATTTGCACTGCAGGACCCTTCATGGTGTTCATTGACATCATAACTCGAGGGGGGCGCCCTCAAAACATACATGCGTACTTCGTGCACGGACATTAGAGACACTTACTAAGCGATTTTATGTGGGCCCGTGTCCAAAAAATAAAAGTAAGGTTTCGTTCGACAGCTAATTATAGGAACCACAAAATACAAAGGGCCTGCACACGGAAAGCACCAAACACCGGTTTTCAGTTACCTTATGAGGAAATACCAATTGCAACTATATATTGTGATCTATAGGTGGGTGTATCGCGAGCTTAAGTGGATGCTTGTAGGACACGGAAGAAAACAAAACTGACTGTAACTTTTTTGTTTTTCAGAAAAGAAACACCCACGCGCACGAATACGCTGCAATGTTTATATTTGTAGTTAATAAACGCATTTAATAGATACAATCATTCTTAGATAGGTAAAAAGAGTATCTTTAATATTGAATGGTCTTTTAAAGGCATATTGATTACACAAATGGCATTGTAAGAACCGTTTTCTTGTAACGCTTTATACTTTTAATGAATTAATTTGAAAAATTTTGACGTTCGATTATGTAACTTATCAAGGAAATTATCACAGGGGCAGGTAAGAGAGTGATCTTAACCAACTGATACCCCATATAACATCAATAAGCACCCATACATTTCAATAAATATGAAGGAACAAAAAGACTTTTACAATTATTTGATGTAACAAAAACCAATAATTATCTGCGGAAATAAAACCACTAATCGAATGAAATGTTGAAAATAGGATGATGGTACTTTGGAAAAGCGAATATATGAAAGCATCCTTTTCCACAGGCTACAAAATACAGAAAGTACGTGGCTACAACCATAACCTAACCATTAAATTTAACAATAATTTATTCATCTTTTTATAGTTGGCCTTGTGATAGTTCATACTGTTTTAGCATAAATAAATGCAAATAGAAAACAATAATGAGATACATTGGAATGTCTCAGCAAATCACTATCTTTATACAAAACGTATAAGATTTTTACTTTATTTTTTCATACCATACTACATCCCCCACTTGTTTTCAAGAGCGCACTCAATCCATGTACCATGTTTTTTCCCCTCCCACCCAAATCGAAGAGACACCGCTTCTTTATCTTTTGAGAAAAACGTTACGGGGTAAGTGAATTAAAGATTTTATTTTTAAAGACGGTTCATTTTAAATGATAACGCAATCTTAATATGTCTATAAATCCTGTTGTAGAAGTTGTCTAAAACGATGTCCCTCACCTTATAGAAAAGCGAGAGAAATGAATAGGAAATAAATGTAAATTCAAATAAGGATTTTTATTGGAATAGAAATTTGATTACCTAAGCTCCTTAGCATGAATGTGTGCCTAATGTAGCTCCCTCGTACTATGTTGAATAAGTACAAAACAATTTTATCTGTGGATTGATGGCCTGAAGGACGTGAAAATTTATTTTTTTTCTCCAGAATCGATCTGCGAAAACTATGCTGAATGGGTACGAGAACTTGAACAATGTAAACGCGGAGAGTGAATAGAGCACCTACCTCTGTAAGAGCTTCATGTTGTGAAGGGGTGAATGGACACAGTAAGGTCGCAAACCCTTGCAGTAGCCTAAAATTATCAATTTCAATGAAGAAAAACCCGAAAAACAATAAAATTAACATAATGAAACCATTAACTGTTTACCTGACAGCTTACCCTTGGTCTTTGACTCTATCGAGACTTAGAGTATCTCGTATTGATACCCGTACTTTAGTTTAAAAACGAATACCTTAGAAATTACAGAACTCAATTTTATGTTGTGCCAATTATTTTGTCTCATGATCCTAGTTCTAAAGTAAATGCAATGTTGAACCATTGTGGTCTTTTATCTTTTACTGCCTCATTCGTAATCACATTGATTATGGAGCATTTGGCTAACTTTGAATGAATACAAACTTTTATTTTTATCTTGATTACGACCCAAATAAACTTGCCAAGTACACTATCCACGTACGCTACGTCATAACTGAGATGTCAGAGATCGTACCAAGGTCTGTAAGGAAAGAATTGATCTCTCTTAGCAAATCTGAATCACGGAGTTAGTGGCCACGTGTCTTAGTGGTCTCTCAGCCAGGAGATTCTCTTGGGAGCTACTATCGAGTCAGAGAATATTCAATCCTCGGTAGCGAATCTGTTGTACGGGCATGGACTTATTGAATCTGTTCTTGAGAATCGGAAGCGGACAGGAGGAAGGGACTGAATTCGCCGCTAGCATATCTGAGGTGGGGATCGTTGGTCTTTTGTCCGTATGTTCGGGCCAAAGTATAATTGATCTCGTTTCCTTTTATGATATTGACGTGCAGGGAGTAGTATAGAGTCTTCCTCACCTTCCAAAGTTGAGTCAGAGCCATCAGAGAGTAGGGGACAACTGTTGAATGTTAAGCATATTTTCGATGCTTTAGAGGCAAGTTAAGCAGTCTGAACCTCGCTGTATCCCTGGATATCATCTTTCGTTAGACAGCAAGAACCACTATCTTCAATAAGCCGATTTATTTCCAGCCACTGTAATTCAACTCAGTTGTCCATCATTGGAACACTTGCTTCAACAAAGGACTCGCCGTCATTTTTTAGTCAAACCAAAATTGTGACATAATGTTGGTCACCCCACCCCAATAGGGCCCAGAGGGGTGGGTAGGGCTTAAAAAGGTGTCGAATTTGAGCATGGAATTTCACTAACAAATCTGTCAGTTCACATAACCTTCCGGCTAATACGAGGGAGAAATAAAACATACTCCGGTCATTAGAAAGAAAGCGTTCTTAAGGTGGCTTTACAAAAGTCAATTGCTTCTTGATAAAATTCTCGTATTACATGAACCTTGGTCTCAGACGTTATGCCCCTCTGTGGGAGTGGAATGGTAGGTTGGTAAATCTTTACAATGAGGCTTTATATAGGAACTGTATGGCCCACTTACAAGGAGACAAGGGTCTATCCGGAAGGGCCATTACTAACGGTTTTTATCCAAGAACTTAGTTTGGACTGAACTGTCCATGTCGCGCAATGGGGTCTCGGATTCATTTGCACCCCTTTGTGGGCGGACACGCCTGAAACCATCGCATGTAGAGCGGAGATCACATCATGTTGATACTCATTTTTGAATTGGATGGATGTACCACGTTTGGAAGGCAGTTTGCTCGTACTTTGCAATTATTGGCCCAGAGGCTGTGTGTCGGTACGCGGTCTCCCAAAACATGAAAAATTTTGTACACAGAGAATTTTTAGAAAAAAACCCCTGTGGAAACCCGTTAGGAGTGTATGGGCAATCGTTGGGTTGTTATATAATTTTCATGTTAAAGACTCGGCGATGTTCACCATTGATTTTATTTGCATAAATCATTAATGATGCCCTGACACCAATATGGAAGACTAATTTATAGCACGTTTCTTGCACCTGTTATTACCACTTCAATGACCTGTGGTAACAAACGAATGTCAATAAATCGGTTGTTGGAAATGGAAAAAAAGTAACACATATCGTCTCAAGATGCGGGAATTTGACTAAGAAACCTTGGTAATATCATAAGTGCTTGCAATGATTTATAGAAACCATATCATTTTTCATAGAATGTTTGGGTTCAGATTAGTTCTGTTCAGCTTTTCGCACATCTATAAAACGTGTCCAATTTGTCTGCTTATATATGAAAATTTTGTTAATGAATTTATCGACACTAGTAAAGCATGTTCATATTGTACTCTACACCCAAAAATTAGACATTTGTATGATAAAGATAAATACAGGATTGTGTTGATCTTTCCTCAGACGAATTCAGTTTCCTTGTGCTGCTCATCATCAAGGATGTGTCTGAAAGTAGATGGGATAATGAACACCAGGGGTGTGTCAAAAAGAGCTTATGTCGCACACAACATCAATCTCAGCATGTGGAGAAGTAGAACTTGCCCGTAACAATGTCATTTTGCTTCATTAATTACCGGCCAAGAATATTTTGAATCAGTTGTTTGATATTTTCACGCACATGGTATATCACGTCGTTTATGTAGAATTTAAGAAAAATAAAAATAATGTTGTGTGTGATTAGGCAATTAAAGTGTTGACGTGTCCCACAAAAAAAGTGCCACGGTAAAAGAAGTCTGAATGATATTGAAAATATGTTTTAAATTTATTGCGTCCTTTGTTAAGTTGAAACTTTTTTAAGTCTAAATGTCTTTCTGTGACAAGGCCAATAAATTTTGTACGTAAGGTACATAAAGAATCCTGAGACAAAAAATTTCAAAATCATGAAAAAAGTGGTGGATACGAAAATACCCATCCATATGCAGTACACCACTTTAAAGTGAAAGAAAGTGAACAGTAAGGTAAATGAATATCCAGAAGTAAAGGTACATATATTAAAAGGTATAGGGGGCCTTGTCATGTTCAATCAATTGTGTGTCATACAATTTTAGGATCAATGTGTACTTTCACATAGTTTTCAGTAAATCAATGATGCCAGTCACAGCTAGGGATACCGTATGGTACATAGTGGGAATAATTATTGTGAAATGGATAAGTCTCACCACGGAGGAAGGAGACGTCTTAGAAAGCAGGAGAGAGGAGTAAGAAACAACAAGAGATGGTGAAAACATAACTTCTCATCGCATTTCTCTTGGAAGACGAATTTTTGTACACAGACGACCTTCTGAAATATGTTTGAAAGAAGAATCAAAATTAAAAGGCCATACCCCAAAGCAAAATTATTCTTTATCACAATAAGGTTTACATTTAAACTCTTAGAAGTCCATAGGTTAATTAACATTTAGGTGGGTTTATTAAACGACAAGCACGGAAACGAAACTTTTTAGTATTTCGTTTTGGTTTACACTCACACTTGCTCTCCAAGAGTCAATGATATGGTGCCTTGGAGAGGTCCAACCAAAAGAACAGAATTTGACGAAAACAATTATACCTGACTTATACCCGAGGTTTACCATATTTATAACAAATATCGTACTCACTGTTCACTTGCCAAGGAGACCTCCAAGTATCATACTATTTGCCTTGATGATGTGTGTTTTTCCAAGATTGGGGCACCGATAACAGCTTTGAGAATGAAACATTGGAGGATTTGTACCAACTGTATGCAAAGTTACACGGTTACTTTCAGATCAGGTGTATCGGGAATTTGCTAACATGATATTACCCCACTTCTCACAAACCAAAATATTATAAGAAGAATGAATATGTTGCTTATGTAGGATTCTCTGATGAAGCACAACACATAGTTGTTGTGTGCGACAAAATATATATTAAACCTGAACCATATTACATATTAGGTATCCAGAGATTACACGATGGGTTCAAAGTATGTATGAAAAAGATCTGAATAACCTGATGAGGCCAACAAAATAAAGTCTGTTTTTATTCGGTTTTTTTTCTCTATCAAAAGAAAGATAGATAATCACCATTACAAGTGAATACCAGTAGGGCGATGCAGGGGCCCATTAGGCCGCCGCTTTGTTTTTATCATCTACAATAGAATATCAAGATTCCACCTTAGAATGTGCTTAAAGATGTGAATGATAATTGTAAAATGGAAATATTCTGCGTTGATCTGGATACTTAATGTTGTTGCATTATTGGATAGAAGGTAAGCGCAGTAACCTCAACGCACATATGTAAATAAGAATTCATTCCAAATCTTAAGATGAAATCGCACTGTACAGTATGAGCACAAAGAGTATTAGTTTGGTCAGTGTCAGTCGTCCAGGATGAGTAGTAGATCGGACCTGTTAAAGGATCCGCGGCTATCTGAACAATGAACAGACAATGTATTATGCCGTTCTTTCTGAAAAAATTGTATTCACAGGCAAGCTAAAAGTTGTCCGTATCGTTGCTATAATTGTTCTTTACACACAATTTTGGTATCCAAAAACTGGGTAAAACAGTCCCACTTTTTAGGTATATGACCCAAAGGGTCAGGTATGACCTACAGTGCTTAAGCCATTCGCGCATTTGTCCGTCGTCGTTTTCACAATTTTATAAACTTGCTTCTCAAGTTTCAAAATGGGAGAATTGAGCTTGAAACTTGGGCAAGAAATGATCCGAGATGCACCCGACCAATGTTGAGTTTTGTCTGGTTGGTCACGTCAGCAAAGCAAAGATGGCCGCAACAGCCGAGACTCGAATCTTGATAAAATATTTTTACTTCATCTTCAAGTTCCACTATGATTATTGGGTGAACCTTGCGCCTGAAATGATCCCGAGTATGATACTGACCAAAGTATTGCTATATTTTCCGAGTCGATCTGACAAAATCAAAAATGGCCGCTTATAACCCCCGCAAATGCCTGAAAAAACACATTACGAAATGTCTTCTTAAGTTCCACTGGTGCCATTGAAGCTGGAAATAGTGTGAGGATGATAGGAGAGAGTCAACACAAGAAGTTGTTATTTATTTTCAGACCCCGTTCAAACGCAACGTGGACATAAAAGCAGCCATGGCCGGAGCACATTTTGTAAACATTGATTGCCGTAAGTACTGTCATATCTTTCCTAGAAGAGAACACCCTAATTTCGAAAAGATTCTAATTTTTCACTTTGAATCCCTTTATAGTTAAAACTCATTTCAGAAAGTTGGACAGGAAGTTCACCAAGGTGACAGGGGTTGAATCTAAGAAGTTTGAAATGTCTTTTTTACCAGATTGGCGGCCCATGTTGGTTTTTAGGGGAACTGACCCAACAAAATAACATCATTGGTCATCTCGAATTTATTGTCAGAAGCAGGAATGTATAAAGCTGAGTCCCCTAGTGATGGGAGAAATAGAAGAAAGCACAGACAGTTAATAATTGTGTTCTCATCTTAAATGAGAAGGCCATGGCAGCCAAGATATATCTGCCGATGTCAGAAACAACCTGAACAATAACCCAACACTTGGTCCAGGACCATCATGGCTCACCGAACGGCAATATTACATTAAATTACATCCCAAGGAAATGGAGAAGAATATTAGAAACTTGGAAAGTTATGCATATGCTACATTGTGTAAAAAAACTAAACACTGATGACTATAGGTCTAGGGGTCGCGAGTGGCGATGGGGGTTAAGAGTATCCCGGACACTTAAACACTAGCCCGCACCTCTGGGTTCGCGAGTTCGAAACCTAGTGGTGGACATGTTTGCAAGTGGTAAACTGACTGTGAGGCTCGGTGGCTTTTTCTCCGGGTATCCCGCTTTCCTCCACCTCCAAAACATTGGTAACGTTTCTTAAATGACACGACTGTTAATAGGACGTTTAAACAAAAACAAACCAAACAACCAGTAACTGTGTCAGCCCCAAGACCATTTCTGTTGGTTTCTCCAACCAGGTAGTGCCTTGTCCTAATAGTGGAAGGACCTCATCCTTTGTGCAGATTGTCCTAAACCCAAAAAAAGAGGTCATAATTCTGTCTATCCTTCACTGATGTAGTTACTCACCGTTTAAAATCTAAATTAAGTTCCTTAAATTGTATTTAAGTAATTCTCCAACTACAGCCGTCTGTATCTAGCATAAGATTTGATACAAATAAACAAAATTAAAAAAAACAACAATGTAATCTTGATTGACCTTATGGACAATAGCCATATTTACTTGTGATAATTTTTAGGCCCACATCATCAGGATGGGGGCTATTCAAATCGCCCTGCGTCCGTGTCCGTCCGTCCGTGTCCGTGTCAGGCCGTCCGTCGTCCCTCCGTCGTCCTCCTCCGTCCAGTAACACAATTCTGTTACGC
The DNA here is from genome assembly GCF_902652985.1 of Pecten maximus. NCBI lineage: Eukaryota > Metazoa > Mollusca > Bivalvia > Pectinida > Pectinidae > Pecten > Pecten maximus. Next base: position 12,049 of record NW_022980683.1, read on the forward strand.
TATTTCGCCGAAAGTACTGATATGCTTCTACAAATTTCAAGGTAGGTTCCCCTTAGGTGTCTAGTTATGCATATTGCATTTTAGGGACTGATCGGAAAACAACATGCGATCAGAAGCATCTTTGAATTGTGATCCAATTGAAGTTGTTAGTCGCTATTTCCTAGGAAGTTCGTGTGAAGAGATCTTTCTCAAATTTCCATATGTAGGTTCCCCTTGTGGTGTCTTGGATTAGCATAATTAGCATGTCTGAAGACTTAAATTGGAACAAACACACACATGGCCGACAGGCAGCCGATCTATAGGGATATTACTGACTATCTGAAGTTTGTTATCGCTATTCTCAGAAAGAATGAAGGGATCTTTCTCAAATTCATATGTAGGTCCTCTCTGGTGCCTTAGTTATTGCTCGTGCATGTGAGACCAATCGGAAAAGATAACATGGGCCACAGGCAGCCATCTTGGATTTTCGATACACATTAGACGGTTTGTTATCGCTATTTCTCAAGAATAAGCCCACTGAAGGGATCCTTATCTAAATTTTGTATATCGTAGGGTCAACCTTGAGTAGTTTTTCTTTAGGTGTGCATATTTGCATGTTTTGAGAACTAATCGTGAAGAAAAACAACATGGCCGACAGGCAGCCATCTTGGATTTTGATAATTGAAGTTGATTATATTATTCCGCTATTCTGAGGATCGTACTGAAGAGATCTTCTCAATTTCATATGTCGGGTTCCCGCTTGGTGCTTTTTTTTTTGGGTTATGCCTGATTGGCAATTTTGAGGACTAATCGGAAAACAACATGGCCGACAGGCAGCATCTGGATTGTGACAATTGAAGTTTGTTTTATCGCTATTTCTGAGGACCGTACTGAATGGAGAAATCCCCTTTTTCTCAAATTTCAATGTAGGTTCCCCGAGGTGCTTGGTTATGCATAAATGCATTTGAGACTAATCGGAAAAACACATGGCCGACAGGCAGCCCATCTTGGATTTGACAATTGAAGTTTGTTATCGCTATTTCATCAGAAAGCACGAAGGGATCGTTCTTAAATTTCATATGTAGGTTCCTCTTGGTTGCCTTAGTGATGACTATTGCATTTTGAGGACCAATCGGAAACGAAGGAAAAAAAACCATGCTGACAGGCAGCCATCTTGGGATTTGACAATTGAGTTTGTTTTCGCTATTTCTCAGAACTATGAAGGGATCATCTGAAATTTATATGTTGTTAGGTTCCCCTCTGTGCCTAGTATGCATATTGCATTTGCGACTAATGGAAAAACTAACAGGGCCGACAGGCAGCCATCTTGAATTTGGACTATTGAAGTTTGTTCTCGCTATTTCTCAGAAGCAACCGAAGGGATTCTTCTCAACCATTTCATATGTAGGTTTTTTTTTGTGACTAGTTATGCATATTGCATTTTGAGAGCTAATCGGCAAAAAAAGTCATGGCCGACAGGCCAGCCATCGGTGTGATTTTGACAATTTGAAGTTTGTTAATCGCATTGTAAAGAAAACTAATGAATGGCCATCATTTCTGATAATTCAATATTGTTAGGGTCCCCTCTGTTGCTCTAGTTTTAGCATATTTGCATTTTGAGCTAATTGGAACAAAAAACAACATGTGTGGCCGAAAAGGGAAGCCATCGTTGAATTGTAGTTGACTATTAAAGTTAATGTTCTCGCTAATTTCTCAGAAAGCACAGAAGGGCAGTCTTTCTTCAAATTCATATGTAGGTTCTTTTGGTGCTCTGTTTATTGCATATTGCATTTTCGTTTGAGATGTTAATGGAACACACAACATGGGCCGCGGCAAGAACATTGTGGATTTTGACCCATTTGAAGGTTTTGTTATCGCTTATTTCTAAGAAACTAATGAAGGTGATGTACATCTGAAAGTTCCTATAATGTAGGTCCCCTCTTTGCCTTAGTTATGCCATATTGCAATGTTTGAGACTAAATGTGAAAATACAACAGGTGACAGGTCAGCTCTTGAATTTTTTGACTATTGAAGTTTTGTTCTCGCTTATTTCCTCAGAAAGGCATCAGGAAGGGCCGTAACTTTCTACAAATATTCATATGTCAGGTTTCTTTTTAAAGGTGTGCCTAGTTATGCATATGTTGGCATTGTTGAGACTAATCGGAAAACTAAATATTGCCGAACAGGCATGCCATACGTTGGGTACATGTTGACAAGTTTTGACGTTTGTCTTTTACT
>NW_022980684.1:0-14308 GCF_902652985.1 Pecten maximus
CATGTACACAAATACTCCACAATCAGATTCAAAACCAACAAAACACCCCCCAATCAAAACCAAATACACATTGCTGCTACATAGTGTATATCTTATTCATCGTCACACTGAAACTAGAACAGTCAAATCCTCTGATCCTTAGAATTCACAAACATCCCAGATACCAGTAAATGATTATATTTACTTTCATTAAATAATTTAATTTTCATTTAAAACTCAAAACACAATTTAGAAAAAAAATCTATAATTAAAAACCTTGTCATCCTTGGATTTGTCATCTTTATCGTCACTACTCGTCTCATCGTCCGATTTATCGGCTTTAGTGGTTTCCTTTTCCGTGTTTGAGTTGGTGGATTCAGATTTATCTCCCTTTGATAAGAGATTTAAGGAGAAGAATATGTTAGTTAAAGCATGCAATGGTGTTCCAAATACCAATAAAAAAAAGATGAAAAAATGGTATATTTCTTCTTTCTGTTGCCATGGGAACACCTATCACCTCCAACTTACCTCCGTACTGGGATCTGAATCCTCAACTTTGGTCTCTTTGTCAGCACTTGATCCAAATAATCCACCCAGAGTACTGCCTATCTCTGTTGACAGACACAAAATCTTGTAATTTATCATACATAAAAGGAAAGAAAAATAAATCCTGTAAACGTGGAAATTTACGCGAGGGGGAAATTTACGCTAATTACACAGTCCTTTTGATCGCGAAAATTTCCCCACGCGTATTATTTTGACATCAATTTGCATAATCTCGAACTACAAACGAAGGTGGATCAATTGCGAAAATTACCCCAATGGGTGTAGTTTACATATCAAAATCGCGAAATTAACCACATTTACAGTAAGCCATATAAAAACATGCGGAGGTGAATTACCATGATAAGGCCATTATTTCTGGCAAAGAAATATAAAAAAATGTAATTTCTGGATGAATTTAGATACATAATTCAGATATTATATCTTATTGACAGAAAAGTTGTTTTAATCTTTTAAATCATTTAAATCCTGCTCTTCGTTTATGACCAGACTGGCAGAGGGTATTTCAAAGAATTGTAGGATCTTTATTGATTCTCTAGGATGTTGATTTATTTTCTCTACACGTATCATCTCTCATACAAATGAAATTGTATAATTTTATGCGATGGTGAACATGTGAGGTAATGTTGAGAAGTATGTTTACATTCAATGTTTGTTAGATTGATCTATCTTAACAATGTGAGCATTACGTATACAAAGATGATGCATGCTAGCATGTACAATTTGTGTTTTATTTCTACAGAGCTCGACTCTGCATGGAAAGCAGTGATCTATCTATCCTGTAATGTGAGGGCTAACCTCCAATCTTCATTTATCAGTCTCTCAGAAGTCTCAAAGATTCTCTAAATCAAGTCAAATAATTATGTAGGTTTTACTTCTCGTTTCAGCCCCCAATGGAGACTAGACATTTAAACCATTAATAATCTGGACCAAATTTGTTAAAAAAATCATTAATCCTTTCTGGACAGATTTCATTTTTAAAAGGAAACGTTGACAAACATTTAGTTATAATTTTAAATGGCTAAGCCTTCCTGTATACTTACTGGACCATGTGGATTCCTCCTCGGCAGGACCCTGTCTCTCAAACACAACCTCAGCCTACAATTTAAACGTGTGTTTTTCATTACAAACAAATATGTCACATTTATTTTTATCTATATGTTTAATACTGAGTGGTGTAACTTTATCAGAAAACATCAAATTGTTTTTTAAAAGAGATTTAAATTTATTTTTTAAACATCAACATTAATTGCAAATTAACAAGTTACCAGGCTAAAGACAACAAGAGGCCCATGGGCCTTAACGGTCATCTGACAAACACTTACACTTACAGCAGGGACACACACCCCAATCCAGCATTATTACCATAAATTATTTATCGCAGCCAGTTATGTTTTAGATCAAATTTGGTTTTTATCCATTTAGCTTGTCCAGGAAGAGCAGCATCATAAAGCAAAATTTTAGCCAAGTTCCCATTTTTGGGGCATGCCCCTCTGTCCCAATGGGTCAGACAAGACTCATTTATATCAATTAGGATTGCCTTTCCCCAATGATGTTTCATACTAAATATGGTTGTAATCAATTAAGGTATTAAGGAGGAATTGCATTTTTAAGAAATGTTTAACCCAAGCACTCCTTTTGCCCCATCTTTTTTTCCCCAGGGGTCAAACCTGTCTCATTAAAAAATATGATTGCCATCACCTAATATGTTTCACATCAAATTTGGTTGTAATGCACCAAAAGGTTAGGGAGGATTAGGATTTAACAGCAAATATTCACCAAAGTTCCCATTTTGGGGCCCTGCCCCTCAGGCCCCAGGGGTCACACTAGCCTCGTTTATATAAAATATGACCATCCTTCCCAAAGGATGTTTCACACCATATTTCGTATTAATCCACCCAAGGGTTAGAGAGAAGTAGATTTATAGCAAAAATTCACCAAAGTTCCCCTTTTGGGGCCCCGCCCCTCTGGCCCTAGGGGTCAAACCAGCCTCATTTATATAAAATATGATTGTCCTCCTCCAATGATGTTTCACACCAAATTTGGTAATAATTCACTATGGGTGTTAGGAGGAATAGGATTTTATAGCAAAACTTCATCAAAGTTCCCCTTTTGGGGCCCCGCCCCTCTGGCCCCAGGGGCCACACCAGCCTCATTTATATAAAATATGACCACCCTCCACCAATGATGTTTCACACAATATCTGGTTGAAATCCACCAAAGGGTTAAGGACGAGTAGGATTTTATAGCAAAATTTCATCAAAGTTCCCTTTTTTGGGCCCGTCACTCTGGCCCCAGGGCTCACACCAGCCTCATTTATATAAAATATGACCACCATCCCCCAATGATGTTTCACAACATATCTGGTTGAAATCTACTAAAGGGTTAAGGAGGAGTAGGATTTTATAGCAAAATTTCATCAAAGTTCCCCATTTGGGGCCCCACCCCTCAGGCCCCAGGGGTCACACTAGCCTCATTTATATAAAATATGACCTCCCTCCCCAAATGATGTTTCACAACATATCTGGTTGAAATCCACTAAAGGGTTAAGGAGGAGTAGGATTTTATAGCAAAATTTCATCAAAGTTCCCCTTTTGGGGCCCGCCCCTCAGGCCCCAGGGGTCACACCAACTTCATTTATATACAAGAGATCCCAGAGGGATCTTGGCGCCCACCATTGAATGTTCTTCATAGGTTCCATGTCAGATTGATCTTTTCTCTACTTTTCTCTTCTTCTAAGTCTTACTAGTCTGTGTAAATTCAGAAGAAACCTCTAGTACTTTTCAAACAAGGGAAACCTATATATGAAATTTAAGATTTAGGCACCAAGGGGAACCTATATATGGAATTTGAGAAAGATTCCTTCAGTACTTTCTGAGAAATAGCGGTAACAAACTTCAATTGTCAAAATCCAAGATGGCTGCCTGTCGGCCATGTTGTTTTCTGATTGGTCTCAAAATGCAATATGCATAACTAGGCACCAAGGGGAACCTACATATGAAATTTGAGAATGATCCCTTCAGTACTTTCTCAGAAATAGCGATAACAAACTTCAATGGTCAAAATCCAAGATGGCTGCCTGTCGGCCATGTTGTTTTCCGATCGGTCCCAAAATGCAATATGCATAACTCGGCACCAAGGGGAACCTACATATGAAATTTAAGAAAGATCCCTTCAGTACTTTCTCAGAAATAGCGATAACAAACTTCAATGGTCAAAATCCAAGATGGCTGCCTGTCGGCCATGTTGTTTTCCGATCGGTCCCAAAATGCAATATGCATAACTAGGCACCAAGAGGAACCTACATATGAAATTTGAGAAAGATCCCTTCAGTACTTTCTCAGAAATAGCGATAACAAACTTCAATGGTCAAAATCCAAGATGGCTGCCTGTCGGCCATCTTGTTTTTCGATCGGTCCCAACATGCAATATGCATAACTAGGCACCAAGGGGAACCTACATATGAAATTTGAGAAAGATCCCTTCAGTATTTTCTCAGAAATAGCGATAACAAACTTCAATTGTCAAAATCCAAGATGGCTGCCTGTCGGCCATGTTGTTTTTCGATCGGTCCCAAAATGCAATATGCATAACTAGGCACCAAGGGGAACCTACATATGAAGTTTGAGAAAGATCTCTTTAGTACTTTCTGAGGATTAGCGATAACAAGAATTGTTTACGGACGGACGGAGGGACGGACGGACGGAGGGACGGACGGAGGGACGGACGGACGGACGGACGGACGACGGACCACGGACGCAGGGCGATTTGAATAGCCCACCATCTGATGATGGTGGGCTAAAAATATGACCGCCCTCCCCAAATGATGTTTCACAACATATCTGGTTGAAATCCACTAAAGGGTTAAGGAGGAGTAGGATTTTATAGCAAAATTTCATCAAAGTTCCCCTTTTGGGGCCCCGCCCCTCAGGCCCTAGTGGTCACACCAGCCTCATTTATATAAAATATGACCGCCCTCCCCAAATGATGTTTCACAACATATCTGGTTGAAATCCACTAAAGGGTTAAGGAGGAGTAGGATTTTATAGCAAAATTTCATCAAAGTTCCCCTTTTGGGGCCCCGCCCCTCAGGCCCCAGGGGTCACACCAACTTCATTTATATACAAGAGATCCCAGAGGGATCTTGGCGCCCACCATTGAATGATCTTTATAGGTTCCATGTCAGATTGATCTTTTCTCTACTTTTCCCTTCCTCTAAGTCTTACTAATCTGTGTAAATTCAGAAACAGCCCTCTAGGACTTTTCAAACAAGGGTAACCTATATATAAAATTTAAGATTTGGCGATAATGGCTGTCTGTTGTTTTCGGATTGGTCCCAAAATGCAACACCAGGGACCAAGGGGAACCTACATATGAAATTTTCAGAAAGATCCCTTCAGTACCTTCTGTAAAATAGCGATAACAAACTTCAATTGTCAAAATACAAGATGGCTGCCTGTCAGGCAGGTTGTTTTCTGACTGGTCTCAAAATGCAATATGCATAACTAGGCACAGAGGGCAACCTACAAATGAAATTTCAGAAAGATCCCTTCAGCAATTTCTGAGAAATAGCGATAACAAACTTCAATTGTCAAAATCCAAGATGGCTGCCTGTCGGCCATGTTGTTTTCCGATTGGTCTCAAAATGCAATATGCATAACTAGGCACCAAGGGGAACCTACATATGAAATTTGAGAAAGATCTCTTCAGTACTTTCTCAGAAATAGCGATAACAATCTTAAATTGTCAAAATCCAAGATGGCTGCCTGTCGGCCATGTTGTCTTCCGATTGGTCTCAAAATGCAATATGCATAACTAGGCACCAAGGGGAGCCTACATATGAAATTTGAGAAAGATCCCTTCAGTACTTTCTCAGAAATAGCGATAACAAACTTGAATTATCAAAATCCAAGATGGCTGCCTGTCGGCCATGTTGTCTTCCGATTGGTCTCAAAATGCAATATGCATAACTAAGTACCAAGGGGAGCCTACATATGAAATCTGAGAAAGATCCCTTCAGTACTTTCTCAGAAATAGCAATAACAAACTTCAATTATCAAAATACAAGATGGCTGCCTGTCGGCCATGTTGTCTTCCGATTGGTCTCAAAATGCAATATGCATAACTAAGTACCAAGGGGAGCCTACATATGAAATCTGAGAAAGATCCCTTCAGTACTTTTTCAGAAATAGCGATAACAAACTTCAATTATCAAAATCCAAGATGGCTGCCTGTCGGCCATGTTGTTTTCCGATTGGTCTCAAAATGCAATATGCATAACTAGGCACCAAGTGGAACCTACATATGAAATTTGAGAAAGATCCCTTCAGTACTTTCTGAAAAATAGCGATAACAAACTTCTATTATCACAATCCAAGATGGCTGCCTGTCGGCCATGTTGTTTTCTGATTGGTCTCAAAATGCAATATGCATAACTAGGCACCAAGGGGAGCCTACATATGAAATTTGAGAAAGATCCCTTCAGTACTTTCTCAGAAATAGCGATAACAAACTTCAATTATCAAAATCCAAGATGGCTGCCTGTCGGCCATGTTGTTTTCCGATTGGTCTCAAAATGCAATATGCATAACTAGGCACCAAGGGGAGCCTACATATGAAATTTGAGAAAGATCCCTTCAGTACTTTCTCAGAAATAGCGATAACAAACTTGAATTATCAAAATCCAAGATGGCTGCCTGTCGGCCATGTTGTCTTCCGATTGGTCTCAAAATGCAATATGCATAACTAAGTACCAAGGGGAGCCTACATATGAAATCTGAGAAAGATCCCTTCAGTACTTTCTCAGAAATAGCAATAACAAACTTCAATTATCAAAATACAAGATGGCTGCCTGTCGGCCATGTTGTCTTCCGATTGGTCTCAAAATGCAATGTGCATAACTAAGTACCAAGGGGAGCCTACATATGAAATCTGAGAAAGATCCCTTCAGTACTTTTTCAGAAATAGCGATAACAAACTTCAATTATCAAAATCCAAGATGGCTGCCTGTCGGCCATGTTGTTTTCCGATTGGTCTCAAAATGCAATATGCATAACTAGGCACCAAGTGGAACCTAGATATGAAATTTGAGAAAGATCCCTTCAGTACTTTCTGAAAAATAGCGATAACAAACTTCTATTATCAAAATCCAAGATGGCTGCCTGTCGGCCATGTTGTTTTCCGATTGGTCTCAAAATGCAATATGCATAACTAGGCACCAAGGGGAGCCTACATATGAAATTTGAGAAAGATCCCTTCAGTACTTTCTGAGAAATAGCGATAACAAACTTCAATTGTCAAAATCCAAGATGGCTGCCTGTCGGCCATGTTGTTTTCCGATTGGTCTCAAAATGCAATATGCATAACTAGGCACCAAGGGGAACTTACATATGAAATTCGAGAAAGATCCCTTCAGCACTTTCGGAGGATTAGCGATAACAAGAATTGTTTACGGACGGACGGACGGACGGACGGAGGGACGGACGGACGGACGGAGGGACGGACCACGGACCACGGACGCAGGGCGATTTGAATAGCCCACCATCTGATGATGGTGGGCTAAAAATATGACCGCCCTCCCCCAATGATGTTTCACACCAAATTTAGTTGTAATCCACCCAAGGGTAAAGGAGGAGTAGGATTTTATAGCAATATTCACCTAAGTTCCCTTTTTGGGGCCCCGCCCTTCTGGCCCCAGGGGTCAGACCAGCCTCATTTATATAAAATATGATTGCCCTCCCCCAATGATGCTTCAAACCAAATTTGGAAGTAATCCACCCAAGGGTTAAGGAGGAGTAGCGTTTTGAAAGAAAAAGTTTACGGACGGCGCACGGCGCACGGCGGACGACGACGGACGAAGCACGATGACTATAGGTCATCCTGACCCTTTGGGTCAGATGACCTAAAAATGATGTTACTCATTGATACAGTATCTTACCTTTTATATTAGATTTGTGAAGAGATGTTACTCATTGATACACTATCTCACCTTTATATTAGATTTGTGAAGAGATGTTACTCATTGATACACTATCTCACCTTTTATATTAGATTTGTGAAGAGATGTTACTCATTGATACACTATCTCACCTTTTATATTAGATTCATGAAGAAACACTGAATTTAATATCAAATGAATAAATAACAATGTTAACAAAACACAGCCCCTGGCACCTGCTCTCATGTCTAAATATAGTCCTAATCAATTCCTCCGCTGTGATGACCGTTACCTTGTCCATGTGGAGTATGCCACTCTCGTCCAGTCTGAAGTGAGCCTTGACCCCTTTACTCTCAGCATCCTGAGCGTGTTTACTGTAGGCTGCGTCCACACCGGTCACTGTGTAAGTGGTCAGTACAGGGCCAGCAATGGATCTGTAACACAAGGCAATACTGTTATACTCTCACAAGACAATACTGTTATACTCTCACAAGACAATACTGTTATACTCTCACAAGACAAAACTGTTATACTCTCACAAGACAATACTGTTATACTCTCACAAGACAATACTGTTATACTCTCACAAGGCAATACTGTTATACTCTCACAAGGCAATACTGTTATACTCTCACAAGGCAATACTGTAATACTCTCACAAGGCAATACTGTTATACTCTCACAAGGCAACACTGTTATACTCTCACAAGGCAATACTGTTATACCCTCACAAGGCAATACTCTCACAAGGCAATACTGTTATACTCTCACAAGACAATACTGTTATACTCTCACAAGACAATACTGTTATACTCTCACAAGGCAAAACTGTTATACTCTCACAAGGTAATACTGTTATACCCTCACAAGGCAAAACTGTTATACTCTCACAAGGCAAAACTGTTATACTCTCACAAGGTAATACTGTTATACCCTCACAAGGCAAAACTGTTATACTCTCACAAGGCAAAACTGTTATAATCTCACAAGGCAATACTGTTATACTCTCACAAGGTAATACTGTTATACTCTCACAAGGCAATACTGTTATACTCTCACAAGACAATACTGTTATACTCTCACAAGGCAATACTGTTATACTCTCACAAGGCAAAACTGTTATACTCTCAAAAGGCAACACTGTTATACTCTCACAAGCAAACAGTACTCTCACAAGACAATACTGTTATACTCTCACAAGGTAATACTGTTATACTCTCACAAGGTAAAACTGTTATACTCTCACAAGGCAATACTGTTATACTCTCACAAGGCAATACTGTTATACTCTCACAAGGCAATACTGTTATACTCTCACAAGGCAATACTGTTATACTCTCACAAGGCAAAACTGTTATACTCTCACAAGACAATACTGTTATACTCTCACAAGGCAATACTGTTATACTCTCACAAGACAATACTGTTATACTCTCACAAGGCAATACTGTTATACCCTCACAAGGCAATACTGTTATACCCTCACAAGGCAATACTGTTATACCCTCACAAGGCAATACTGTTATACTCTCACAAGACAATACTGTTATACTCTCACAAGACAATACTGTTATACTCTCACAAGACAATACTGTTATACTCTCACAAGGCAATACTGTTATACCCTCAGAAGGCAATACTCTCACAAGACAATACTGTTATACTCTCACAAGGCAATACTGTTATACTCTCACAAGACAATACTGTTATACTCTCACAAGGCAATACTGTTATACTCTCACAAGGCAATACTGTTATACCCTCACAAGGCAAAACTGTTATACTCTCACAAGGCAACACTGTTATACTCTCACAAGGCAACACTGTTATACTCTGACAAGACAATACTGTTATACTCTCACAAGGCAAAACTGTTATACTCTCACAAGGCAATACTGTTATACACTCACAAGGCAATACTGTTATACTCTCACAAGGCAATACTGTTATACACTCACAAGGCAATACTGTTATACCCTCACAAGGCAATACTGTTATACTCTCACAAGGCAATACTGTTATACTCTCACAAGGCAAAACTGTTATACTCTCACAAGGCAAAACTGTTATACTCTCACAAGGCAAAACTGTTATACCCTCACAAGGCAATACTGTTATACTCTCACAAGGCAATACTGTTATACTCTCACAAGGCAACACTGTTATACTCTCACAAGGCAAAACTGTTATACTCTCACAAGGCAAAACTGTTATACTCTCACAAGGCAAAACTGTTATACCCTCACAAGGCAATACTGTTATACTCTCACAAGGTAATACTGTTATACTCTCACAAGGTAAAACTGTTATACTCTCACAAGGCAATACTGTTATACTCTCACAAGGCAATACTGTTATACTCTCACAAGGCAATACTGTTATACTCTCACAAGGCAAAACTGTTATACTCTCACAAGGCAAAACTGTTATACTCTCACAAGACAAAACTGTTATACTCTCACAAGGCAAAACTGTTATACTCTCACAAGGTAATACTGTTATACTCTCACAAGGTAATACTGTTATACTCTCACAAGGCAAAACTGTTATACTCTCACAAGGCAATACTGTTATACTCTCACAAGGCAACACTGTTATACCCTCACAAGGCAATACTGTTATACTCTCACAAGGCAATACTGTTATACTCTCACAAGACAATACTGTTATACTCTCACAAGGTAAAACTGTTATACTCTCACAAGGCAATACTGTTATACCCTCACAAGGCAATACTGTTATACTCTCACAAGGCAATACTGTTATACTCTCACAAGGCAATACTGTTATACTCTCACAAGGCAACACTGTTATACCCTCACAAGGCAATACTGTTATACTCTCACAAGGCAATACTGTTATACTCTCACAAGACAAAACTGTTATACTCTCACAAGACAATACTGTTATACTCTCACAAGGCAATACTGTTATACTATCACAAGGCAACACTGTTATACTCTCACAAGGCAATACTGTTATACTCTCACAAGGCAATACTGTTATACTCTCACAAGGCAATACTGTTATACTCTCACAAGGCAAAACTGTTCTACTCTCACAAGGTAATACTGTTATACTCTCACAAGACAATACTGTTATACTCTCACAAGACAATACTGTTAAACTCTCACAAGGCAATACTGTTATACTCTCACAAGGCAAAACTGTTATACTCTCACAAGGTAATACTGTTATACTCTCACAAGGCAATACTGTTATACTCTCACAAGGCAATACGTTTTCACACATGATCGTGTTTTGGATGTAAAATTTGTAGTGATTGACGCGGTAGGTCAAACGCAAATCTTTCTGGTGACATTGGTATATGGTATGTACTGTGTCAGTTTCAATACTTTTTTTTTACATGAAGTTAGGAGGGGTACCATCACATGGCGGAGATACCGATCTTGACAATATTCCCAAACCCCTGATATCATAACATCATCAAGTAAACTTATCATATGAAAGATCCTCTGGACAAGGAGAGTTTTTCATACGTAATAGGAGAGGAAAAATACAGCCAGACCGGGGTTCGAACCTGTGACCTCCGAACACTAGCCAGATGCTCTACCAATTGAGCTACCTGGTCGGCGGCGTTCATCCCAGTCCAGTTCCGCTACATTCCCCCTCCTTCAGCAAAGTCTTTGACCCCCCAATTCTGCAAGACACACACGAGACCCTATACCACCTCCGTGGGTATTTAGTTAGGCGCAATATGTAATGATCTATTTTAGCCAGTCATGGACACATTTGTTTATAATTGGGATTGTGAATAATGACAATGCTTACTTGGCCTCCTCTTCTGACAGGAAGGACAGATCTGTATAAGTCACATTGAATGTGAAATCTGTGGTGTGTTTGTTGAAGGTCATGACCTTTTTCTGAGGAAATGGATTCATACGCCCAAATAAGGTTCTCTTCACGGTCTTGGGCTTCACCTCACTGTCGTCTTGTCCAACTGACTGCTTGGCAAACTCCACCTGAACAGAGGTCACAGGTCAAACACAGGCTAATAATGAGTTAGATATTGTAGAAATTAATGCCACAATCTCTTTCAATTTTGATTTTATTGAAAAGTAAAAACACATTATAAACCTTATATAGTAAAAACATATTATAAACCTTATATATATTTATTATTTTAAAACATTGTGAAACAAGCTACATATACCACTTTATACAAAACACTCTTAATTTCTAGAGTGTTACCTCAGCTTTTTTTTCAGTACATGATACAGTATAGATAACTTACAGATATAGGGAATATTGTGCCTTCCTTAATCCCAAACATCTTGACCTTGAAGCCTTTACCAAGGTGAGCAGCTTGATAAACAGCACCCAGAGCAGAAGCCTCATCACTGTTAATACTTTTACCAAGTTCCTGTCTGGAAACACAACAAAACTACAGTTAACAACACGTCACCAACGCAAGTACAGTCCACAACATGTCACCAACACAAGTACAGTCTATATTGGTATCTATCATTGTGTCAGAGTCTATATTGGTATCTATCATTGTGTCAGAGTATATATTGGTATCTATCATTGTGTCAGAGTATATATTGGTATCTATTATTGTATCAGAGTATATATTGGTATCTATTATTGTGTCAGAGTCTATATTGGTATTTCTATTATTGTGTCGAAGTCTATATTGGTATTTCCTATTATTGTGTCAGAGTCTATATTGGTATATATTATTGTGTCAGAGTCTATATTGGTATTCCTATTATTGTGTCAGAGTCTGTATTGGTATTTCCTATTATTGTGTCAGAGTCTATATTGGTATCTATCATTGTGTCAGAGTCTATATTGGTATCTATTATTGTGTCAGAGTCTATATTGGTATCTATCATTGTGTCAGAGTATATATTGGTATCTATCATTGTGTCAGAGTATATATTGGTATCTATTATTGTATCAGAGTATATATTGGTATCTATTATTGTGTCAGAGTCTATATTGGTATTTCTATTATTGTGTCGAAGTCTATATTGGTATTTCCTATTATTGTGTCAGAGTCTATATTGGTATATATTATTGTGTCAGAGTCTATATTGGTATTCCTATTATTGTGTCAGAGTCTGTATTGGTATTTCCTATTATTGTGTCAGAGTCTATATTGGTATTTCCTATTATTGTGTCAGTGTCTATATTGGTATTTCTATCATTGTGTCAGAGTCTATATTGGTATTTCCTATTATTGTGTCAGTGTCTATATTGGTATTTCTATCATTGTGTCGAGTCTATATTGGTATTTTATTATTGTGTCAGAGTCTATATTGGTATCTATTATTGAGAAAGAGTCTATATTGGTATCTATTATTGAGAAAGAGTCTATATTGGTATTTCTATTATTGTGTCAGAGTCTATATTGGTATATCTATCATTGTGTCAGAGTCTATATTGGTATTTCTATTATTGTGTCAGAGTCTATATTGGTATTTCCTATTATTGTATCAGAGTCTATATTGGTATTTCTATCATTGTGTCAGAGTCTATATTGGTATTTCTATTATTGTGTCAGAGTCTATATTGGTATTTCCTATTATTGTGTCAGAGTCTATATTGGTATTTCTATCATTGTGTCAGAGTCTATATTGGTATTTCTATTATTGTGTCAGAGTCTATATTGGTATTTCCTATTATTGTGTCAGAGTCTATATTGGTATCTATTATTGTGTCAGAGTCTATATTGGTATTTCCTATTATTGTATCAGAGTCTATATTGGTATTTCTATCATTGTGTCAGAGTCTATATTGGTATTTCTATTATTGTGTCAGAGTCTATATTGGTATTTCCTATTATTGTGTCAGAGTCTATATTGGTATCTATTATTGTGTCAGAGTCTATATTGGTATCTATTATTGTTTCAGAGTCTATATTGGTATTTCCTATTATCCTGCGGTAATCTTATACTGGTTTCCTGTATATTTACCGTCCGAGGAACTCGCTGAGTAGTGTCTGTACTTTCGGTGTCCTGGTCCCACCTCCAAACAAGATGATTTCTGTGATTTCTGGCTGAAAAAAAGACAGAAACTAGCTGGTTTAAATTTGGTTCTGGAAATTTAAGTTTAGGAACAAGATAACACACAACTGTGAAGCAAAGTAAAAAAGAATTTGTCAGGTGACCTACAAAAATAACAGGAATTTTCCGTATTTTGTAATGAATGGTTTTATGGGTATTGAGCCTAAGTCCACGGAATTAATCTCACTACTTACTAGTGTCACCTGCGACGTCTTCAAGGCCTCCTCAATAGGTTTGGTGACTCTCTCCATCAGGTCCGTTGTCATGCCTTCAAGCTCAGCCCGTGAAACCTTGACCCTGAAATCTTCGTTATCCAGGAGTCCCTCAACCTACCAAACACAAAACCATAGAATCACAATGGACTGTACAAAACTGAATCACAAGTCACAACAGGAACGGAGTACTTATCTCACAAATCTCAAGTCACACTTACTATCAGGACCATCAGATTACTTCTGGCAGACGGACAGACAGACAGACAGACAAGTCACATTTACTATTGGAACCATCAGATTACTTTTGGCAGACGGACGGACAGACAGACAAGTCAAATTTACTATTGGAACCATCAGATTACTTTTGGCAGACAGACAGACGGACAAGTCAAATTTACTATTGGAACAATCAAATTACTTTTGGCAGACGGACGGACAGACAGACAGACAAGTCAAATTTACTATCAGGACCATCAGATTACATTTGGCAGATGGACAGACAGACAGACAAGTCAAATTTACTATTGGAACCATCAGATTACATTTGGCAGACGGACAGACAGACAGACAGTAAAACTGGG
>NW_022980685.1:0-14665 GCF_902652985.1 Pecten maximus
TACAGTGTATGGAATTAACACGCGATAATCTACCGATTTACGTGTTTTGGAGATATCGGGGATAATCAAAACCGTTTTACGTAATGGGAACATAACACTATAATCAAACCGATTTATATTTAATGGGAATATAATACTGGAATCTCCAATATATATATTCCTTATGACACTAAATTTTTCTATTTACGTATACGAGACAAAATCCCCTGATAACTACCGATTTTGGGTATTCAAATAAAACCGTAAAATCTACCTTTTTAAGTAATCGGTATACACTGAAAATCTACCGTTTTACAATGTATCGAATAAAACAGTGATAAATCTCCCGATTTATAGTATATCGAGTTAACAGTGATAATCAAACCGTTTTGGGAAATGTATCGTACATACACGTGAAAATCACCCGATTACAATTTTTAACGAATATGCCCGGGGGTAACAAGATTTTGTATATGGAGAAAACCGGATAATCTACCGTTTTAAAATACATGGAGATATAACCGTGATAATCTCCGATTTAAATCCCTGAATATCACTATAATCTCCCGTTTTAGTATTCGGCTATAAACACGTGTTTCTACCGTTTTCGTTATCGATATTAACACTGATACTACCGATTTAAGTTTTCGAGAAAAAAATACTTTTAAATATCAGTTTACGGTATCGGTAGACACGTGAAAATCTACCGATTTAAAGTATATCGAATATAATACTGAAATTACAGATTTACAGTGTACAGATATGCCCTTATATCTACCGTTTTATGTATTCGAATATGAGACGTATAACTCCGTTTCGTGTATGGATGTAACACGTGATAATCTACCGATTTACAGTGTATCGAGATATAATACGTGATAATCTACATATTTACAGTGTATCGAGATATAATACGTGGTAATCTACAGATTTACAGTGTATCGAGATATGACACGTACTAATCTACCGATTTATAGTATATCGAGATATAACACGTGATAATCTACCGATTACAGTATATCGAGATATACACGTGATAATCTACCGATTTACAGTATATCGAGATATAACACGTGATAATCTACCGATTTATGGTATATCGAGCTATAACACGTGATAATCTACCGATTAATAGTATATTGAGATATGACACGTGATAATCTACCGATTTACAGAAATTCGATCATAACACTGATATCCCGATTTATATATATCAATATAACACGTATAAACTACCCGTTTACAGTGTATCAAAATATGACCCTGATAATCTACCATTTACAGTGTGTCGAGATATACCGTGAAAATCTATCGATTTACGTATATCGAACAAAAACACTTGATAATCTAAAACCGATTTATAGTAATCGAATGTAACGGGTGCCAGGGCTGCCACGGGTTTAGAGAATCCAAAAAGAATTTTTGGTTTTACCTTTATCTCCAGGTAAAACCCTGTAAAAACTACAATACAAATTTTAAACTACAATTCACAATACCAAATCCCTTTTACTACATACATTTACAGCCTCTTTTTAAAATTTATCATATCTTCAGAGGAATTCAATTCTGGACTTTAAAACTCATAAAATCCTAACGGCTATATTATAATTTTCCCTTTCCATTACAATTACCCTCACTAGAAATAACATACATACCCTATCCCTTGGACGGGGGTTCCCTTTCCCCGATAATATTACGGGACCGTAGAAAAATATAAATTACAGCACCAAGGTTTTTTTTAAGGAAAAAAAGCCAAAAAAAAAAAACCCCCCGCTTCAAGTTAACTTTATCCATTTTAAAACAAAATATAAAAATAAAACCTTTAAAATTTCCCAAAATTACTTTATTTAAAATAAAATACGGCCTCTCGTTGTAAAAAGCACAACGGGGACCCCCACTAATTATTTTATATTCACAATATAGAAAATAAATACGTTTTACACCTTCTCTTTATAATTAAAAATTTATCTTTAAACTTTTTATCCTTTCCCAAAATAATCGGCAGATAGTCAACATCGAGCCGTAAATGTATATACGTCCCCCCGTGGTCGCTGATGTGATGCCCCCACGGGTGGGGCGGTCCTACAGGTGGGTACACTCAGCACGTGACAACATATACATGCCCTACACGGGCAACCAAGGTAATTCAAGCCGGGAAACTGAAATTACGTAAATGTAACAAAGCGCGGGAATACAAAACTTTTAAAAACCCAACCTGATGCACATTAAGTTACCTAATATCAAAATGACAATTAAAATTCACAATACAACACTCCACCAAAAATTTTTTAAAAATATATAGCCACTTTGGCAATTAATATATATTTAAAAAAATAATAATTTTTATTAAAAAAAACCCAAAAACCAACTGCTCCCTATTCCCCCCATCAATGGCGTCCTCGTCTTGTCCAGCACCAATGCCCACACACCCCACTTGGGTGACAGTCCTTTGAAAACCGACCGAAGATCCAGTGACATCAAATACACACCTTCTTTCCTTTTGGGCTCCTGGACGGACATCAAAAAACCCCAAAGGGGCATAACGCCAGGTAGTCTTCTCTGACGTGTTGACCCCCAGTTAAACCTCGGGTTTCCCGGTTTTTGGGCCTTTCCTCAACGTTTTGAGGCCGACCGTCGTCCCGCAACCTCGTCTCAAAACTGCATCATGCCCTCGTCATGTTGTTCCTGAATTTCCTCCTTTCCCAACATATCCACCTGATTCTGGGACGGGTTGCTGTACCATCTTTGGGTGTTGATATTTCAAGGTGACTGAATCGTCATCATCCTCCTCCATTCCTGCACTTCTGGAACCTAAACTTGTACTGCGGCATTAAAAGTTTTCCCTGGCCCTGGGAGCACTACCTGGGTCTGGGAAAACTGGTTTTGGGCGGGTAAACCCTTGGGTATCCCTGTGTTATAAACCATCGGAAGTAGATGGTTCCTATGCAGTTCCGTTTCCCCCCAAGCCATCCTCCCTCCTCACCCAAACATGTTTTCCCAAAAGTTCGGTCACTTACACAACAAGGCACGTCCTCCCAACGTCGCAATTTTATACGGCCAAAATGCGAGCCCTTCACCAATACTCGGTAACTATCGTGTGGCTCCTCGCACCCGATTGTCATTTTTAACCTTCTTCCCCCCTGATTTTTTTTACGGACCTAGCCGCTATGTCATATCTCCTTTAAGGGTTTCCGTAATCCCTGGGCAATTTAAATTTTCCCTTTTTGTGGTATTATAAATATTATCCACTAAAACGCTACATCCACTGGGAGACGGGATGTCTAAAAACATGGGGTATGGCGAGTATCCTGATTTTTCGTGCCTCGTGCAATTGTAAGGTAGAAATGGCCCAACATGCTCTTCCAATCTTTCTTCTGCTCGATTCCATGTTCTGATATGTCTAGCAAGGTGCGGTTGAATCTCTCCATTGGCCGTTGCCGCTAGGATGATAGGATGAAGTCCTAGACTTCTCAATGCCAAAATGCTACAAACACCCTGCATCACGCGACCCTAAAATTTAGCCTTTGGTCCAATGGAATCTTTTTGGCACCCGTAATGGCATTAAATGTTGTACCAAATGCCTCTGCTTAGTTCGCGCCGACTTTCGTTTTGGGAATCGCCTGGGAGTACTATTAAGTGGTCAGTTCTACTTAGTCGGGTTTTCCCCTTTTTGGATGGTCTAATGAAAAAAATCCATAGCCACCTTTTCCCCAAATGGGTTTGCGTCTGACGATTTACTAAGGGAGCTCAAAGTTTTTTCCGGAGTTTTGGGCCCTCGTACAGCGCCCGCATCTTTCACCCACTCCTCTACACCCTTTTTGGTTACTCCGGGCCCAATAAAATCGTCCCCGTAGTAACGACAGAGTCCTATCGCGTCCTGGATGCCCTAATCTTATAAATGGCTTTAAACACTCCGGCGTAATTTTTCGGGGGTATACCACTGCTTAACTTTTCCTCCCATTGTAACCCTTCTGAACTACTCCTCGTTAATCGAAGCTGTCGAAACCTTTTGCAACGAAAACAAGTCTGGAGAAGCTTCAGAATTTTTCTTTGACTTTTCCCGCGTCCACAAAGGCTCATTTTTCCCCCAATTTGTGTCCTTCTCTTGTAACCTTCTCATCTCGCTGGTGTTATTACTCCCCCTCGACTCTTTTAAATCATCCACAAATCTGAGACTGCCATGGTCTCCAAATAGGCGTCTGTTACCTAGATTTGAAATTTCATTAACCACCTACGGTTTGCTGACTCCTCCTCGCCTCCCGCTCAAGATTTTGACCGGATAAGGAGAGCATCAGAAAATCCATTTGGTCTTTCCTGGCTTGTACTTAATGTCAAAATCATAACAGAAAAGGCTGCCAACCATCATGTCCTTGAATAATTTTTCCCCTTGGGGGGGGGCATATTTAAGAGATTATTATCCGTATAGACGGGATCTGTCTGGTACAGATAGCCCCTTGTACTTCTCCTAACTCCCCCCTTTTTCGCGCCAAAAAACCCCCAGTTTATGGGCTGTATCTGTTCTGCCTTTGTAAATCCGCGACTGGCATAGCTAAAACCTTCCCCTGCCCCGCTTGCTTCGGGTATAACACGGTCCAAACCCCTCCGACTTGCCCCGTATGCACTCGAACGGTAAACTATAATCTGGATACCAAAGTACGGGGGGTTAGAAAAACGCGATTTTGCTTGGCAAACGATTTTTCTTCATCTATCCCCACCCCAAACAATTTGGGGCTTTCTTATAGCCTTGCCCTTGGTGTCCTTAGTTGGGTTGGAGGCAAATTGGTGGGGGTCTTGCAATGCTGCAATCCCTGTAAAAATTTCCGGAGTACCCGGGCAAAACCCCCAGAAATTCCGTACTTCCTCCCCCGTAGTGGGTTTTTTTAGGCCAAATGACGATCTTCTGGTTTTATCGGATCGCCCCACCTTTTCTCCAAAACATTTTTCCAAACTTTTAAAACTGGGGTTTTTGAAGAATTACATTTTTTTGGGCGAAGTTCAATTTGCATTCCCCAATCTGGCAAATACTTACCCAGTCGTCGAAAGTGCTCCTCATGTTGTCGCTTTTACAAATCATCCGATAGAGAACAGAGGGGCAGATCATGTCACCGAGACAGTCTTCCATGAGCGCTGATAGTAGCTGGATTTTTCTAAAACCAAAAGGGCAATGGGTTGAATTCCCAGAACCCAAGGGTCCAACGTAAATGCTGCCCTTTCCTTAAGCTTTTTTAAAAACCTCCACCGTGATCCCGTTTTCATTCAAGCACCAAAAAGTATTTTGATCCTCCCAAGCAACCCAAAAATTTCTTCAATGCGGGGAAAAACGTGGGGAATCCTTAATCGGGCGTTAAGCTGCCATAGTCGACCCCCTTAAAGTTCCTCTTTTTTCCTTTACTAATACAACTTTAATGCCCAGGGTAATGTGATGGTCTTTAAATCCCTCTGAAGCAACTTTTTGTAAATGATCTCTAACCTCGTCCCAAAAATTCCGGGTTTATGCGCCGATGCTTTTTTTGAATGACCCATCGTTGTCCAAAACATGTTTTTAAAAACCCTTGTTGAATGTCCAAATCATTGTCATGATGTGAGAAAATGTCCTCATAGCCCCCTTATCAATCCATCCTTCTGCCACTTAAAATGGAATAAGGTCGGGCTGAAAAATCAAATATTCCATAAATTTTTCCCTTTTCCGGGCTTTTTTGGGGGGCTTTCCTAAACACACCTGTGTAACTCGCATATGACGCCGGGGGGTGTACAACCAAAGTCCTCTGGAAACTTTGGGAAATTTCACTTGTACTTCAGTTCCAAAAATGTGTCATCTCCCCATCCAGGAGCCCAAACCCAATAAACTTGAAACAGTCCAAGTTTGGATGCTGTAACAGGCACACACCCTTTTGGGGTATTTTCACTCCTTTTTCCACACTCCTTATGGTCAAAAACTGTTAGGCTTCATAATTATATCTCTTCCTCGATGACTTTCCCCAAAACCTAATCGACTATCCTCCGGGGCCATGCCCCGGGCCCTCGCATGGACATACATCTGAATGTCAAGACAAACGTACTTAAATTGGGAATCCTGCAGGAATCTAGTTCCGTATTTTTGTCGACATTGCTCCATCTAGGATAGCACTTTGGTTCCAAGAAAAAATTGGGGCACTGATTGTTGTAATTTTCTGTCTGGCCCCCAACCAAACAATCTATCGGTCACATCCGGTTATTTTTGGGATACCAAACTGTATCTCCACGACCTGAAAAGGAAACATATTTCCATCTGCACATTCTACACGATAAAGTATTCAAAGGCAAAATTGGAATTGAGCAATGTTTCGGGTAAAAGCCCAAAACCGTTGACACGGGGGAGCCTGTGTCTAATATGCTGTGGCCCTGCTTGCAAAAACCTGTATTCTGCCTCATTCGGAATCCAACCTTTTTCTCCGGGAACCTTTTTACCCTACGCTTATTAATGGGTCTGTGGTAGATCACAGTTTTAAACTGCCCACATGGGCAGACTGATTGGCTTTAAACCTTCCATCGTGATCTTGTTTTCACACAACCTATTTTTATATTCCATACTGTCCACAAAATGGCTTGGGGCTTCATTTCCCTCTTTGGGGTGGGGGGGATTGCCCGTTTTCCGGGGCCCGGGGATGCGTGGTTGAACTGGATTGGGTGCTGGGCTGAAAGCTCGCCTGCTGCTGGCCTTGAGTATAATTGGACGAACCAAAACTGAGATCCTTTTTTTTTGGTTATATGGGAACCTTTACCCTTTTCTGCTTTAGCTCCACCGCTTTGCTGTAACTTTTGTTTGGGGTTTTTTTCATTTCCCCCCATATCGTTGTCAATGGCTGGATAGTCCCTTTATCTCTTTCAGCTCATCTGTAGCTGCAGCCCTATGCCACAGGTTTTTACCCTTTTCACTGCCCTTCCTTTAGTTGTCCCCCTCTTCTCGCGATCAAATCCTTTCGACTTGGCGTACTGCAATTCCAGATCATCAAAAAGGGCTGACATATCATACTTTTTACAAACTCTTTTTTTTCTCTCCAAAACCCCCGTTCCAGACATTGTACTAGCATTCCCCCCTGCCCGATCTGGGACATTCCTTGTTGTCTCCTTATTCTTATATCCCAATCGCAAATCCTGTAACACATCCCTCCCTCCTTCTGAGACCTGAAAATTTTGCTAACAAACCGGTTTTTGCCCTTCTCAAATGCTCCAAAAATGCTTCCACTTGGCACAATCGCCCCACACTTCCTTAGGGCCCCATTCTCGCTACCCTTACTGGGTCTTCCCCCCAAAAACCTCCTCAAGCTGGGCCACCCTTTCCCTCCTGGGGTTCCACAAGGGCCCCCCCCAACGCCACACACAAAACGGGGCCTTTTTTTTTCCCCCCCAAAAACTGAAACCTCACCGCGGATTACGCCAGAGGGCAGGGCCGGCGCACAACCAAACCCGCTTAACCCCCCTTACAGTTGCCTCACTAACCCATCACCTGGTTTAAAACCCATTCTGCAAAAGCACCAAATCTCCCAAATATCCTGAGTGAATTCCATTATAAATGTTTAAATTCCAAGTAATAAACAAGTAAACAACACACTTAACCTGGTGAATATTACAAAGTCAAAAACTTGGATGCCACACGTCAACTATTATATCAATATAGGATAAAGGAAATCAAATTAAATCTGAAATCAATGGGAAAATCACATGAAATAAATATAACACCAGCAATACAACAATAATGAATATATACAACAGCGCAAATAAATCAACTTCTGAATAAATGATCAGAAGATAATTAAATGAACTGACTACTTCCTCACCATACACCGAACAAAAAACATGGAACATTCAACATAAACACTATACATCAAACATATATCCGTCATCCTATATAGCCAGTTCCAATCAGCAAATGTCAAAGTGTCAATGTCAAATCGAAACAAAAATTTTAAGTTTCAAATGCAAACTTTGTTCAAGAAAAAAAAATCAAAGAAAAAAATTACAAAATAGATCTATACCCACTCATAACACCACTATAACATAAATCTACAATGTTACCTTCTACTAAGAATAATAATCAAATTAAAAAAAAATGAAAATATCAACTGGCAAAAATAGAAAAAAAAAAAAAAATCAAAAAAATCTAAAATTTTACCAAAAATAGTGAGAGAAAAAAAAATCCTAACCTAAATCAAAAGATCTCAAAGCAGGAAAATTCGAAAAAAAAACATGTAAACAGAACTGTGCTCGCTACAACATGATCTAACTGACTATGAGAACCACTCCATCCTCAAATCTCCAATAATCAACTTGTCAAAATCTAACTTGTCATCTATACAGTAAGCCTATCAGTATCATAAATATGTAAAATAAACATGGACAGTTTATCACAATCAATAATAAAGCAATAATTATATTACTTATCTCTCCGCAAATACCACACTGAACACAAAATTATTTCAAAAAGTTCGTACGCGTGTTCAAATACAAATCTGAAATAAATTTATAAAGTCATTCACTTGAAAACAGCACAAATCTGAAATAAAAAATCGCGAGTGTCCCTCCATAAATAGCTCTGCATACACTGTTAATATTGTCTGTGACAACTGTCAATAGTTTACCTGCATTGTCAATTGTTCCCAATCCACTGCTACGGTCCATGAAATAAACACAGATGAGTATTCAGCAAGGAACACCATCATAGAAAAATGTTTATAAACATCACACAGAAAAAACCACGTTCTTCACCGGAAGCGGTTAACGTAGGTCCAGGTCAGGATGGGTAACCGGATGACGTCCATCACCGGATATCACTCCCACAGTTTGTAGACTTGCTTTTGTCCGGTTCATACTTCCGACAATATCGTAACTGCCGACTTCCGCCTTCAGGTTTTAGTTGGGCGCCAAAATGTAACAGGGTGCTCATGCCTGCCACGGGTTATAGAGAATCCAAAAAGCCATAGTTTGGTTTACACTTTAATCTCCAGGTAAAAACCCTGTAAAAACATACAAATACACAATTTTAAAACTACAATTCACAATACCTAATGCGCTTTACATTACGATACATTTACAGCCTCTTTTTACAATTTATACATATCTTCAGAGGATATACAATTCTGGACAATTAAACTACATAAAAGTCCATAACGGCTATATTATACATGTTACCTATTACATTACAATTACCCTACACTAGAAATAACATACATACCCTATCCCTTGGACAGGGGTTCCTCTCCCGATAATATTACGGGACTCGTAGACAAAGTATAAATTACGAGCACACAAGCGTTCTGTTAAGGAAAAGAAAGCCAAAAATAAATAACCCGCTTCAAGTTAACGTTATCCATTTTACTAAATATAATAAATAAAACCATTT
The DNA here is from genome assembly GCF_902652985.1 of Pecten maximus. NCBI lineage: Eukaryota > Metazoa > Mollusca > Bivalvia > Pectinida > Pectinidae > Pecten > Pecten maximus. The sequence goes on from NW_022980685.1 coordinate 9,359, forward strand.
AAAATTACCAGAACTTACTTTATTTTAAAGATAGAATACGGCCTCTCGTTGTAAAAAGCACAACGGAGGACCCCACTAGATATATATTTATATTCAACAATAATAGAAAATAGAAATACAGTTATACACCTTCTCTATTATAATTAGAAATTTATACTTTAAACTTACTTTATCCTTTCACAATAATCTGGCAGATAGTCAACAGTCAAGCCGTGCATGTATATACGTCCTCACCCGTGTGTCGCTGATGTGATAGTCCACGGGTGGCTCGGTCCTACAGGTCGGGTACACTCAGTCACGTGACAACATATACATGACATACACGGGCAACACAAGGTACATGTACAAGACGCGGGAAACTGAACATTACGTAAATGTAAGCACAAGACGCGGGAATACAAAACTTTTACAAACCAGACCTGATGCACATTAAGTATACCTAATATCTAAAATGACAATTAAAATTCACAAATACAACACTCACACCATCTTTTCAAATATATATGCCACTTTGGCAATTAATATATATATATATATATATATAATAATACATTTATTACAGTAAAACAAAATAACCAACTGCTACAGAGATATAACACGTGATAATCTACCGATTTATAGTATATCGAGATATGACACGTGATAATCTACCGATTTACAGTGTATCGAGATATAACACGTGATAATCTACCGATTTATAGTATATCGAGATATAACACGTGATAATCTACCGATTTATAGTATATCGAGATATGACACGTGATAATCTACCGATTTACAGTGTATCGATATATAACACGTGATAATCTACAGATTTATAGTATATCGAGATATACACGTGATAATCTACCGATTTATAGTATATCGAGATATAACACGTGATAATCTACCGATTTATAGTATATCGAGATATAACACGTGATAATCTACCGATTTATAGTATATCGAGATATACACGTGATAATCTACCGATTTATAGTATATCGAGATATAACACGTGATAATCTACCGATTTATAGTGTATCGAGATATAACACGTGATAATCTACCGATTTACAGTATATCGAGATATAACACGTGATAATCTACCGATTTACAGTATATCGAGATATAACACGTGATAATCTACCGATTTATAGTATATCGAGATATAACACGTGATAATCTACCGATTTACAGTATATCGAGATATAACACGTGATAATCTACCGATTTATAGTATATCGAGATATAACACGTGATAATCTACCGATTTATAGTATATCGAGATATAACACGTGATAATCTACCGATTTACAGTGTATCGAGATATAACACGTGATAATCTACCGATTTACAGTATATCGAGATATAACACGTGATAATCTACCGATTTATAGTATATCGAGATATAACACGTGATAATCTACCGATTTATAATTATAGAATTTACACGTGATAATCTACCGATTTATGTATATCGAGATATATAATACGTGATAATCTACAGATTTACAGTGTATCGAGATATGACACGTGGTAATCTACAGATTTACAGTGTATCGGGATATAACACGTGATAATCTACCGATTTATAGTATATCGAGATATAATACAGGATAATCTACCGATTTACAGTATATCGAGATATACACGTGATAATCTACCGATTTACAGTGTATCGAGATATAACACGTGATAATCTACCGATTACAGTGTATCGATATATAACACGTGATAATCTACCGATTATTAAGTATATCGAGATATACACGTGATAATCTACCGATTTAAGTATATCGAGATATAACACGTGATAATCTACCGATTACAGTGTATCGAGATATAACACGTGATAATCTACGATTTACAGTGTATCGAGATATAACACGTGATCATCTACCGATTTTACAGTGTATCGAGATATACACGTGATAATCTACCGATTTACAGTATATCGAGATATGACACGTGATAATCTACCGATTTATGGTATATCGAGATATACACGTGATAATCTACCGATTTATAGTATATCGAGATATACACGTGATAATCTACCGATTTACAGTGTATCGAGATTTATACGTGGTAATCTACCGATTTACAGTGTATCGAGATATGACACGTGATAATCTATCGATTTACAGTATATCGAGATATAACACGTGATAATCTACCGATTTATAGTATATCGAGATATAACACGTGATGATCTACCGATTTATAGTATATCGAGATATGACACGTGATAATCTACCGATTTACAGTGTATCGATATATAACACGTGATAATCTACAGATTTATAGTATATAGAGATATACACGTGATAATCTACCGATTTACAGTGTATGGAGATATAACACGTGATAATCTACCGATTTACAGTATATCGAGATATGACACGTGATAATCTACCGATTTACAGTATATCGAGATATAACACGTGATAATCTACCGATTTATAGTATATCGAGATATAACACGTGATAATCTACCGATTTACAGTGTATCGAGATATAACACGTGATAATCTACCGATTTACAGTGTATCGAGATATGACACGTGATAATCTATCGATTTACAGTATATCGAGACATAACACGTGATAATCTACCGATTTATAGTATATCGAGATATAACACGTGATAATCTACCGATTTACAGTATATCGAGATATAACACGTGATAATCTACCGATTTACAGTATATCGAGATATAACACGTGATAATCTACCGATTTACAGTATATCGAGATATAACACGTGATAATCTACCGATTTACAGTATATCGAGATATAACACGTGATAATCTACCGATTTACAGTGTATCGAGATATAACACGTGATAATCTACCGATTTACAGTATATCGAGACATAACACATGATAATCTACCGATTTATAGTATATCGAGATATAATACGTGGTAATCTACCAATTTATAGTATATCGAGATATGACACGTGATAATCTTTCTATTTACAGTATATCGAGACATAATACGTGATAATCTACCGATTTATAGTATATCGAGATATAACACGTGATAATCTACCGATTTATAGTATATCGAGATATAACACGTGATAATCTACCGATTTACAATGTATCGATATATAACACGTGATAATCTACCGATTTATAGTATATCGAGATATAACACGTGATAATCTACCGATTTGGAATGTATCGATACATACACGTGATAATCTACCGATTTACAGTGTAACGAGATATGCCACGGGGTAATCTACAGATTTATAGTATATGGAGACATAACACGCGATAATCTACCGATTTAAAGTACATCGAGATATAACACGTGATAATCTACCGATTTAAAGTACATCGAGATATAACACGTGATAATCTACCGATTTATAGTATATCGAGATATAACACGTGATAATCTACCGATTTACAGTGTATCGATATATAACACGTGATAATCTACCGATTTATAGTATATCGAGATATAATACGTTGTAATATACAGATTTACAGTGTATCGAGATATGACACGTGATAATCTACCGATTTATAGTATATCGAGATATAATACGTGGTAATATACAGATTTACAGTGTATCGAGATATGACACGTGATAATCTACCGATTTATAGTATATCGAGATATGAGACGTGATAATCTACCGATTTACAGTGTATCGATATGTAACACGTGATAATCTACCGATTTACAGTGTATCGAGATATAATACGTGATAATCTACATATTTACAGTGTATCGAGATATAATACGTGATAATCTACAGATTTACAGTGTATCGAGATATACACATGATAATCTACCGATTTACAGTATATCGAGATATACATGTACACGTGATAATCTACCGATTTATGGTATATCGAGAAATAACACGTGATAATCTACCGATTTATAGTATATCGAGATATGACACGTGATAATATACCGATTTACAGTATATCGAGACATAACACGTGATCATCTACCGATTTATGGGTATATCGAGATATAACACGTGATAATCTACCGATTTATAGTATATCGAGATATAACACGTGATAAACTACCGATTTACAGTGTATCGAGATATGACACGTGATAATCTACCGATTTACAGTATATCGAGATATACATGTACACGTGATAATCTACCGATTTATAGTAAATCGAGATATAATACGTGATAATCTACCGATTTACAGTATATCGAGATATACACGTGATAATCTACCGATTTACAGTATATCGAGATATACATGTACACGTGATAATCTACCGATTTATGGTATATCGAGAAATAACACGTGATAATCTACCGATTTATAGTATATCGAGATATGACACGTGATAATATACCGATTTACAGTATATCGAGACATAACACGTGATCATCTACCGATTTATGGGTATATCGAGATATAACACGTGATAATCTACCGATTTATAGTATATCGAGATATAACACGTGATAAACTACCGATTTACAGTGTATCGAGATATGACACGTGATAATCTACCGATTTACAGTATATCGAGATATAACACGTGATAATCTACCGATTTATAGTGTATCGAGATATAACACGTGATAATCTACCGATTTACAGTGTATCGATATATAACACGTGATAATCTACCGATTTACAGTATATCGAGATATACACGTGATAATCTACCGATTTATAGTATATCGAGATATAACACGTGATAATCTACCGATTTGGAATGTATCGATATATAACACGTGATAATCGACCGATTTATAGTATATCGAGATATAACACGTGATAATCTACCGATTTATAGTGTATCGAGATATAACACGTGATAATCTACCGATTTACAGTGTATCGATATATAACACGTGATAATCTACCGATTTACAGTATATCGAGATATACACGTGATAATCTACCGATTTATAGTATATCGAGATATAACACGTGATAATCTACCGATTTAAAGTACATCGATATATAACACGTGATAATCTACCGATTTACAGTGTAACGAGATATGACACGGGGTAATCTACAGATTTATAGTATATCGAGATATAACACGTGATAATCTACCGATTTACAGTGTATCGATATATAACACGTGATAATCTACCGATTTATAGTATATCGAGATATAACACGTGATAATCTACCGATTTACAGTGTATCGAGATATGACACGTGATAATCTACCGATTTATAGTATATCGAGATATAAGACGTGATAATCTACCGATTTACAGTGTATCGATATGTAACACGTGATAATCTACCGATTTACAGTGTATCGAGATATAATACGTGATAATCTACCGATTTACAGTGTATCG
>NW_022980686.1:0-14250 GCF_902652985.1 Pecten maximus
TCTGACATAGAATGAATAAAAATCATTCAATATTGAGCGCCAAGATCCCTCTGGGATCTCGTTACTTTTACCAGTATGTTACATGTACAAATATTTTTTTTTAATTTAGAAACTGCAATCGTGTATTTTTGCCCCTTGCATCTTTTTCTAAGTGTAATATATATGTTTTAGTGATGTTATATTTTTCAGACTGATTCATTTGTGTTGATTCAAAGAAGAGCAGCAGCTTTCCAAAATACTGTTCCCAGATGGGTGTATATGTGTAGCTGTCAACCTATTTGGTCCAGGGAAATATTTCATTCCTCTGCGAGTTACACCAGCTCTTATGCAGGTATTAAAAGTATAAGTATTTTAGAACAACTCATCATGTCATGCATGGAATAATATATATATATATCTACAGAAAGTGTGTTTCAGCATACTTCTTAATTGGATTATTGTTATGATATGGATCACTTTATCACAGAAATATAGCCAGTCAATTCAGTTATTGGATATGTTTAGGCCAATGTCTCTTTCAACTCCCTTGCAGCATAGAGTCGGAGCTACCATTTTGATAGCTTACACATAACAACTCTTGCACTGCTTTATCACATTCTGGAACAAAATGAAGTAAAGTGTTTTGTTCAAGGAAGCAACACTGAAGCCCATTCCGGGACTCAAACTAGTGTGCCTCCAGTTTCCATTGGTTATGAAATATATATCTTCTCAGTGAGTCCATTTAAAAGATACATTTTATTAATACCAACATTGAAGATAATTTTATCCTTTCGTCTTTGATACCCAAAAGAAAATTTGAAAGTCTTGCACTCACATCTGCACTTTTAAATGAAAATTGAAAAATTTTGACCGAAAATAACCAGCAATATAGTATATTGATCTGATGTTGATGAGCCTTTACAAAGAGCACTTAGTAAGATTAATTATCACAGTCAAGGTAGAAAATAGTTTCATCACAATGTATAAAGATTCAGCAAGTGTGGATGTGAGTATGACTTGTTCAATATTACACTTATCATTCAAAAGATATGTAATAAAAAGTAAAACATACCAACTTTAAATTTGTACGCCATATCAGGATTTTCTTAAGAGACCTCTTGTACACTATATCTTATTGACAGAAGGTTTGTGAAGATTTCTATGAATCTTGTTTTGCCTCGACCATCTCTCAACGGAAACTTCTAATTTGACAGCTTTGGGACTTGGGACGATATTTGTAAACTCTTTCCATTTATTACTGTATTTACCTTGTAAATATTGTTTGGTTGCAGATTTTCAGTCTCATTATCCTGACTGCATTCACAGGAAAGTCTCTGAAAATATCTGTGAGCAACATGATACTCTGCATGGTTTACAAGCTCAAGATTACTTGACATTGGAAGGTATGATAAAGTCTGTGTTATGTATTTTCAGTAAAATAAATATGGTATAGTTCATGCTTATTACAAACATTTTGATTTAAATCTTAGCAGAATAGCATTTCAAATGTGAAAATTGTGATACATATTGCTTATCTATTGTATTTGAAAACAATTGTAAAGTACAAATGTTAAAAGTTATATAATTTGTGTAATGTGTCCATAATTCTTATACATTGTGCAGTCTTGGACATATAAGATTTGATCTAGTTTAATTTTAAATATTCACTTTTTCCATCAACAGAAGATCATGATTATGGACAAGAAGAAAATAATGTACCAGTAGGTATTCATGTATGTCTGGCTGCATAATACAATGGTATTTTTGTTATTGATTTTTTTTTCTTGATTGGAGAAATAATTTAAATTGGCTCAGAAGATCATAATTTGTATGATTTGTCGGTGATTACAAATAACCATGAAAGGTTTGATGCACAAGTACTCCATTAAATATTCCAAAAATGTTGCATTACAAACTAATTCATAAGTTAATTTACACATTAAACTGCAGTCTGTGTTGATTTATAGGCGATATGCCTGTGGGCTTATTTATTTTGCAATAAGTTTATTTGAATTTCCCGAAAAAAATGTGTTACATTATCATGATAAATAAAATAAATAAAACCCAAGAAAGAGTTTGGTGCGATACATGCATTTTCTGTTTACCATCATCACACGTTCATATTAATACTTGTTTCAGTTCATAGTCCTATGAACCCAAATGGAACTTACTAGGTTTATATAGTGACACTGCAGCACAAATGTAAATATATCTGTGCATATAACTTGACAAATAAGATTAACTTACCATTTCACCTCTTTCAGATGGAAGAGGCAGGAACATGCAATGGCATTCCATTGGTCCGGGTTCCAGACATGCAGATGAATGGACTTGTTTCCGTGTTGAAAGGAAAGTACATTTGCTTCTGTTGTCAAAAAAATTACTGTGACCACACCAGATTCTTTTGGAAGTTGACACAGGAAATGATAGACAACAATGATTATCCCACTTGTGTTGTTTCACTGTATAATGCTGTGAATGCTTTAGGTACAAAAACACCTGTTACTCGAACAATCAAGTGCCATTCAAGGAAGAAGATTCCATTTACACCATGTGCAATGATGTCAGAGAAGTTGAAGTCGGGATTCATTTCATTGACAAGACAAACTGAGGATGGAGTGTTTTTGTTTATTCCTGAAGCCACCATATGTCCAAGTTGTGGAAGTAACTTAGACGAAGGAGATCCGATAGAAAGGAATTGGTTGAGCTATCATAATGTTGCTGTGATCACCAACATTCACTTGGAATTTGCAAATGGTAAAAACCTATTGTAAATTACATAAGGGTGCTGTTTAATGTCATTGTAGCATTAGATTTACTAGTCGCCCTTTGTGATATGTCAGTGTTCATGTCTATTTAGTATTTGGAAATGCAATAGAACCATAAAAGTTTTAGAATAATTTTACTGCAAATGGTTATTAATATGTATTGGCAAAACAAAATTTGATAATAGATTTAAGGACATTTTTAAACGAACATTAATGTTCGGTTATTGTGATCAAGAACTGGACTGAGAAATATAACCATATATGGTAGCCACATTCGCCAATACGCCATCTACTGTCTGTTTCAATGAAATATGGCTGCCCCCATTGCCTTACGCTTCAAATAACTTACTTGCAAAAACATCTTCGTTTTATATAGTAGTTTTACCGAAAAGGTTGAAATGTATTCAGTAGGTGTTTTCAAGATGCATACGATTTGAGAAATGCATAACGCTAGCGAAATGAGAAGACTAAATGAACCTGAACTTTGCGAATAACTCCGGTCCAGGTCAATATATTTATGTAAACTACTATTGCGCAGGCGCATTCGTCTCCGAATGTTTAGAAAGTTTTGCTCTTCCGTGTTCTTTCCAAAACGGCTGACATTATAGCATAGGTCTGCAAATTTGTCCGCGATTTACTTAAATGTGTAATATATATATTCTAGAATGTTGCATCATTATCAACTAGGTGTGTATTTCTATAATTTAGAGAAAGAAATATATCGATGACGGCATACGAGACGATACATTGTATCATACTAAGCTTATACTGTAGTTACTGTACGTGTTTGCGAGAAAGAACTGTACATATGTATAGGCTTACAATTAGGTGGCATTTGTGGTCAGGGTGACTGGTCATAGCGTTAAAATTGTCATCGATTTCCATATACCATTTTCCTTTGACGAAAATGACCCAATAAATCAAATGCAAATGATAATATCTTGCTATGTCCACGGGATTGCTTGTTGTAGGCGATACTTGGAACGTATTTACTGTTGTAAGGGAGGTAACTGCAAGATTTACGGAAATCAAAAATAAACCAATTTGATTGGTCGATTCTTCCTTCACTTTGGCATGGGGTTTACAATCGAAGCAGAGACATATATACAGAGAGATTAGTAACATCGCTATTTCCCCGTACAGATAGTGGCTCCCTTTATTCGTGACCACTCAAGCATATCCCTTATCGAGAGCGTCCTGTCTCCTATCAAACACACGCGAGCACAGGTAAATCGGGCTATGCGCCTGTGTGTATCGTAGTATTGGAACTTATTCGACATGTTCTGGTTAATCCGCCATTACGTCAGACCAAAACATCGTCATTTTAAATACACACAGAAAGCACGTCGTTTTATTTTGGCCACTACAAAAGTTACCACATTAACCAAAAACTATCAAACTTATGGGATATAGTCTTATTGATCATGCATATTGTTGTCATTTATCCGTATTTTCTAAAATCCATTGGGTCCTATTCGACATGTCCAAGTTTGTAATTAAGCCGCCATTACGTCAGACCAAAACATCGTCAATTTTAAACGAACACAAAAAGCACATCGTTTTATTTAGGCCACTACAAAAGTTACCACATTAACCAAAAACTATCATACTTATGGGATATAGTCTTATTGATCATGCACATTGTTGCCATTTATCCGTATTTTCTAAAATCCATTGGGTCCTATTCGACATGTCCAAGTTTGTAAACAGCCGCCATTACGTCAGACCAAAACATCGTCAATTTTAAACGCACACAAAAAGCACATCGTTTTATTTTGGCCACTAGAAAAGTTACCACATTAACCAAAAACTATCAAACTTATGGGATATAGTCTTATTGATCATGCATATTGTTGTCATTTATCCGTATTTTCTAAAATCCATTGGGTCCTATTCGACATGTTCAAGTTTGTAATTAAGCCGCCATTACGTCAGACCAAAGCATCGTCAATTTTAAACGAACACAAAAAGCACATTGTTTTATTTAGGCCACTACAAAAGTTACCACATTAACCAAAAACTATCATACTTATGGGATATAGTCTTATTGATCATGCACATTGTTGCCATTTATCCGTATTTTCTAAAATCCATTGGGTCCTATTCGACATGTCCAAGTTTTGTAATTAAGCAGCCATTACGTCAGACCAAAACATCGTCAATTTTAAACGCACACAAAAAGCACATTGTTTTATCTAGGCCACTACAAAAGTTACCACATTAACCAAAAACTATCATACTTATGGAATGTGGTCTTGATTATCATGCACATTGTTGTCATTTATCCGTATTCTCGAAAACTCCATAGGGACTTTTCGAAAACTGGATATTCCCGCCGATCTTTCCTGCGTTGTGCTTGACTTTCATACTCAAAATACAAACACTTGGACAGCAAATTGTGATATATTTCATATTGATGACACTTCTGCACTTTGATATTAATAAAATTAAAGCACATAATTGGATCTTGGTGATGATTTCAAATAGAAATTATCGATAATTATGTGTCTGGTTTTCAAGTTTTCTCCAATATGGCGTCTAGTGAAGACTGAACCGAGTGACCGCAAAGGATTGTGGGAAGGTCAGGGGCCACTATGTAAACACAAGGGCAAATAGAGAGCTGCAAATCTCTCTGTATATATGTCTCTGATCGAAGTGACAGATAACTACGGCAATATTCAGATGATATCAACAATAACATTTTTGGATACGTGTGGTTGGCAGTTGTTGTCATGTTTAAAATGAACAATTATATAGCTTGTTTTTATTTCGGCAAAGACGAGAATATTTACTGAAACGGACCACACGTGAAGCAGACTTGGAAATACCGAAACGAAGAAAAATCGGGCTTAATTATAATATAAATTGGCATTATTTTCAGAGGATTGACCAAAATATATGTTCTGCAATGCCTGATTGTATCATATATAAAATATTAGAGGTTTATTTGACCGAATTTTAAATTAATTATTCATTTACGAATCGCGGCCCGATTGTCGTTGGAGTTGAATTACCGAAATGGCCGATAGTCGACCCAAAATCGATATTTTTACGAGAATTTTTGTTTTCTTTTACCTGAAAGTATTTTGAAATAATTTGCAAAATACTGAATTCACGACCAAATTTTCGATTGCGACGAACTTCTGTGACGGTGTTAAGTTCATGTTAAGTTATATCTGATTAAAATCAGCTGTTGCATGGCTACGTTTACTATGCACTACGTCTACTAGGTATTTTTTTTTAAAGACGGAAATCCGGATTATCTAAAAACAAATGCAAAAATACTTGTGATATTCACTTAATTTGATATTCATTCGTTAATTGTTATCTGTAGTTTGATAAATTCTGATATATTGTGATTGATACTCTATATAATATTGCTGTGGAACTTGTGTTATTTTTCAAACAAATTCATTTTAATAATTTGTTAATTTAGAATTTTCATCAAGTCATAATCAAGACTTGAAATTCTCACTACACCATACTTCAAACACAGAGTAATCGATGAATTGATAAACTGAAAATTTAAGTCAAGCAAATGAGTTAATATTTACCTTAAATATTTTTTCAATATACAACAAATGTTCAGATGACTATTTGTGCCATGCTGTTACAAGATTTCAGCTACAATTCTAAAATTGAATTAGTATGTAAATATATGTTATCCTGTCAATATCCACAAAGCGAGTGTAGTCTACTGTACTCAAAGTCATGCCAGTAGATAGCGGTACATATACTTACTGCTTACATATAGTGCTTACTTGTGTGAACTATTAATCAATAACAAAATGGTTCATATATTTCTATATATGACTTCACAAATTATGTGGTGTCTGAAGATCTGAATGAAGTGAATAAACGATGTATTAAATTATTTTTATGAAATATTCAAGTCACAGATCATTCTCTTTTTTAAAATATTGCTTTCAGGTCCATTTTGGTAATTAAAATATGACGGCAATCAGGCCTCGAATGGCGAATGATTACAAACATTTTAAATATGTCTCGGTCAAATAAACCCCTAATATTTTACATATGATTAATTTTGACATTGGAGAACATATAATTGTGTCCATTCTCTAATATAAGCACTGGTAGAAAGTACAGAATAGAGCTTGATAAATATATAATCAAAATTACTAATTACCCCGGTAAACATAACATTTTACGTAAACCTCCCATGACTGATGGTGAACTTAAACTTGCAAATCTCCTGTGTCATTCCAATTTTGATATGTGTAAATATATACACGAACGGTACATATATAGATATAGATATGGAATGATTCACAAATTTGCATACAGTTATGGAATCTTATAACACCCCGAAAACTGTTCTCTCCACATAAAGGATGTGATTTGTGCAATTACATTGCTGAACTGTGTGTGGTTCACTATGATTGGATGGTCAACATTGGAAAGGGACAATAAATAGGGAATGTGTCATCCCATCGAATGGACTGTAACCTTTATCAGTTTGAAGTTGAAAATGAAGCTTGAAGTTTTCTTTTCCTGTTTGCTGAATTATTTGATTTTGGTGATAATTTAATACAAAATACTTTAATGAGAATATATTTCTATATTGCAGTGTATTATCGTCCCTGCAGTGGATGTGATGAGATACAATTGTTTGATGGCATTGATCAGTGTCTTTTGAACATGGGAGGCTACATCGTTGGCCATGATGTGTTGCGGTCATACATGCATAACTTTCTGCACGGAAGGTACTGTCATTAGTTGTATGACCACATTCAATATTTCAGTAATTATTATCTCTTGAAATCGGAGAGGGGGGTATAGCATTCAGTTTGTACAGTTTGTATATTCACCTTTTGTCAATGTTGCAGCTACTTCATTTTTTTCTTAGATTATCAAGTTTCATATGTTAGTCCAGTAGAATTATGCCCTGAGTTTTTTTTTTAAAGTTCTAAAGGTCAACGACAAGGTCATTGTCACTATATAAAGGAAATCTCTTTCAGGGTTTTTACAACTTCATTTTTCATTGAAACTTGTTCAAGTATGAGTATACCTTTAACAAGTATATGTTTCAGAATTCAAAGATTTATTGTCATTGTTTCTATTGAAAGCACATTTTTGTCATTGCTCTTGCAACTCTTTTAAAACATATTTTGATTATGCTATACTGTATATTTTTGTAATGGTCAAGCATGATAATAATTCTAACCAGTTATTAATCACAGGATAATATAGCATGTACACACCACAAGGTGATCTGTATTGTTTGTGTTTTAATTGACATTGATAATATTGTGACTTCATATATTTGTAAGGTGCACTTTAAGAAAAGAGGTCCATTATATACACTTAATTAGATTCTTAATACAAAACATGAAATTGTAGTTAATTGGTGAACACTAGGTCTACAGGTCATGTTTTGCATAAAATTTCAAGGAAAAGACACATGGCCAGGACCCCAACAATAGTTTATGATATCATCATTATAATTTGTGCAGGAGGCCATTATACACCTTTTACTCCGTGTTTGTGGATGTCCATGCAGACCTTGGTAACAACATCAGGACAGATTTCACCTACCATCATCTGAGACAAGCATGGCTGTGTTTTCTTGACCTTTTGGACTTAGACTTTTCATGTGGATTTCATTGCCCTGACTGTCCAGATGACCCAGATGTAATCATCTGTGATGGGACATCACTGTCTTTCCAACGAAGGATGTGGAGCTGGAAAAAGCCATACATACACAAAAAAACATCTTCCAAAGGTGTCGGGTAAGATGGATGTTAGTGTACAACCATTCAAAATTTGGAGACACTACTTTAACTTCCATACTAGTAAGGGAGAGTAAAGTAATCCTTTTATGCATGTTTGCATGCAACCAAATTTGAGGGAAGGTGTGTTTGTGTATGTGTGTGAGTGTGCATATTATTTGTGTGCATTTATTGGTAATATTAACGAAGTTAGGGGCGGTATACTGGAATCAGCCTGTCTCTGTTTGTGTGTCTGTCAGGCCGTCCGTCTGTCATCCCATAATGTTGTCTAGACAACTCCCTACTAAAGTACTGTTCCGATTTCAACAAAACTTGGTATCCATGATCAGTATAACATGTAGTAGTGCTTTTCTCATTTTTTTTCCATAATGCATTTTTCAAAATGGCTGCAAGCTTTTGATTGGTTTAGGCCTGTCCAGACAACTCCTTCTAATGCACAAACAGGATTTTAACAAAACCTGGTATTTATGATAGTTATGGCATGTAGTCGTGCATAAAAATAAAAAATGACTATGATGAATTATTCAAAATGGCCACCGGCTAATTCAAAATGGCTGCTGGCTTTTGATTGGTTGAGGCTTGTCCGCACAACTCCTACTAAAATACTAATCCAATTTTAAAGAAAAATTGAATTTATGATTGGTATTGCCATATAGTTGTGCATAAGAAGAAAAAATTACTGTGATGCTTAATTTAAAATGGGCACTGGCTTCTGATTGATAGAAACAATCCACAACTACTGATGTGATAGATATGATTACACTCACCTACAGCCTTCTAAACTATAGCATCCTTGGGATACAAATCTAGTTTCCTTCAGCTAGTAAAGGTGCAAGTTTTAAAAATATTTACATTCAGTTTTCTATTTTGTTTATCATTTTCAAGGTTTAAAGACAGAGTTTACATAGCTGAGCAAAGCCTGAGGAGTCTCCTGTACAGATTTGCTGTTGGTGGGGAATTTTATAGAAGGAAACATGTAAGACCATTAAACACTCCTGAGAAGGCAGAACTTTATCAACAGTTGGAAGATTTCCCTGCTTTGAAAGCATTCATTCAATCAATTGATAAGCAAGGAAACAGCCTTCCAACGCCATTTCAGAAGTTTGTGACGTCACTGGCCTCCAAATCATCCGTGTGTGGATATATCCACCCAACAGAATCTGTTGGTGTTTTAATGAAGGCTATGTTGTCAGGAGAACCAGTGAAAAGTAATCCAAAATTATGGCAAGATCTCCACAATGAACTTCCAATCATTTTTGAAATGTTGGAGTCTTCTTCTGCAGTGGATGTACCAGATGTTTTAAGACCATTGCTGCAGGAACTTTGGGACATGGCACTTTCTACATTTACATTCCCTGAAGAGAACACTTCCTCAACAGTTGACATAGAGCAAGAGTTGGCTTTTTTTCCATCCTTGCCCTTACATCGTGTTAGAGGCGACTACGAGATGGATCGTCAACAGCACAGAAAGTCATGTGGGAAGAAATACAAGGATCATCCAACATTGCTACCTGGAGTTTTTACGGTGTATTGTCCACATGGTGAGCCATTATGTGCCTACATTGTCCAATCTGTTTAATTACAGTTTTTGCTGCTAATGCCATACAGTGGTGTTCTTTGTCTGTTGTCCATCTGTCCATACATCAACAATTGACTTCTTAGTAATCATTGATCTGAATTGAACCCAAATTGTACTATTAAAATGGTGGTGTTGGATATCACTCATTTTGACTGGTAGCACTGAAACACTTGATTTTACATATAGTGTTACTGAGTATGTTTTTGTATGTTTTCAGGTATTTGCCATGGCTTCGAGGTAATGCAGACTAATGAATCACCAAACGTTCCATTCACAATCTTGAAAACTCGATTCAAAAAAGGTACATTCAGATTTCCATAACAAACTTTTAATTACAAATTTTGCGTTTAGATATTTTGAGTTTAACATAACTATGCTAATAATTCTATCTGATTAGAATACATCTATCTGTCAAAATATCTATGTTTGGTGTCAGGTCACAGTAAACTCGGGCTAGTTTATTAGTACCAGTTTAGAAACAAATACATTGCAGGAAATTAACTAGTGTGTGTATTCTAGTGGAAATAATCATCATATTCCATAACCCATATAGGAGCTATTGCTTTCATAATGTGCTAGTTTTTTTTATTATATTCAAATCGCCCTTTGTCCGGTCCCTGGTCTGTCTGTCATTCCGTCTGTCCATCCCTCCATAAACAATTCTTGTTATCTCTATTTCCCAGAAAGTACTGAAGGGATCCTTCTCAAATTTCATATGTAAGTTCCCCTTGGTCCCTAGTTGTGCATATTGCATTTTGGGGCCAATCAGAAAACAACATGGTCGACAGGCAGCCATCTTGAATTTTGACAATTGAACCTTCAATAACAATTTGTTTAAAGTTCTAGATAGCCATTAAGAGTCTTTCTCAAATTTGAATATAGAGGTTGCATTTGGTCTCCAGTTGTGCATGCAAGTATGATTGAAAGAACTAAATGGATGACAAAGAGTATGGCCATCTTGGATTTGACAATTGCAGGTTGCTTCTGCTATACAGTGTTATATAAAAGTTATTAAATGTTGTGAAGAAAGAGTCAAAGAAGGGCTTTAAGATCCCTCTGGGATGTCTGGTTTTGTTATTATTATTATTTGTTTTTTTTTTTTATTTGAGCCCCAAGGTTGGTGATCTATGATAATGCGTGTTTGTTACACTCTTACTGCCTGAACAGAGATCCACATTTCTTCATGGGAATAATATTTTTGGTGGACAGATTACATTGGGATAATCATACTGGTTGGTGAAGTATTAATAGCAAATTTTATTACATGTTAAATAAAAATTGCTAGATGTTAAATAAAATAGCTAAAAACTAAAACATTATATTGCAAGTTTACTTTAAAAAAAAAAAAATGATGAGTTATGATCAGTCATGCTATCCAACTTTTAGCCATTCTTGTTATTAGACGGTTACAGTCTTGAGCAGTAATTGATGGATTTTCCTTCAAAGGCAAGTTTCTAATAGATTGGACTTGGTTGTTTATGATGATCTTGTTCCTTTTGTATGTTCTATTGTTCAAATTGTTTTTCATGAAAATCTGGATGTTTGCTTTTTCTTTTATCAAATTCACTTATAATGACATTTTATTATTATTTTCAGGATGTAGTAGTGGATATTGTCTCGACATTTATCCTACACTGTCCAGTTTGAACAGTCAAGTGAACGAGCAGGCTAATGCAGGACTGCAGCGCATTAAAGACCAATTATCTTATATGACAGCTGATAACTTCATGAAGCACTATGCTTTCTTTTTATGGAACAAGAACAGGAGGATTCTTGGTTGATTATTCAATATAAATTTTTGAGGACAAACTATTTTAAACATTGATCTGAACAGACAATTCTGTGATATAGAAGTGTTGTGATAGCGATGTTAATTTGTGATAGTGACATACAGTTCATACTTCTATCACATGATATTTTGGATAAGCCGAAAATACTGCCTGCAGCGCTCTTTTTGGTCTACCCAAATATTCTATATTACAACACTGCTACAGCTCGCCGGTAACTCGGAAAGTAAAATTGCATGGTACCGTGTAATTTTATACGATAATGCAAAACATTTGAAAGACTGTCCTTCAACTCGTCTTGTTTGTAGAAAGACTACCACAAAGTCTTCAGCCCAGGTGAAATATGCTCGTGACTGTTTTGTACTTCATCAGTTTCTACAAGGGGACCATGATGGTGATCTCAATGGGTTATTTTCCTCACAAAAGGTGTCTACAAACTCTATTAAGAACAGTCAACACGAAACTTATGTTATCGAAGATAATAGTGTATCAAGTATGTGTGCTGATATTGACTCCTCGAGTGGATTCACGGCCGTGGTGAGGAACAAGACTACCCGTCTTTTCCTTTGTGGCATATCAGCGTCATGTACATTCCATGATATCCAGTCTTATCTAAACGAACGCGGAGTATCAGATACTTTCATTCGCATCATGAAAAGTAAGATAAAGCACAGTGTTTCTGCTCAAGTCAACATACTCTCTTCTGACGTCGGAAAGACAAAATCTGAAAACTTCTGGCCTAGCGGACTGCGAATCAGGAAATGGTATTCTAAAAACCAGTACTATGGTGAAAGTGTTGACTCCTCTAATGGCAATGATGACAGTTAAGCATACAACTTTTTATTTATCTGTTGTTCTTTTCGTCATGGCTTCAATCCGGTTAATGTCCTGGAATGTTACTGGCATTATGTCAGCGGCTTCGCATCTCAACACTGCCCTCACTTCACATTTATAAAGTCGACATATGTGGCATATCAGAGCACTGGCTACTTGAAGAGCAAACATATATGTTTCAGAGTATACATAGTGATTTTGCCTGTCATGTTATCTCTGACTTTTCACTTCATCCTCTAGCTCATGACATGAGGCGTAAAGGAGGCGTCGCCTTGTTGTGGCATAAAGGTCTTTCAAGTCGGGTGACGGTAATTGATTCCGCCGATGACTGAATTGCAATACTGAAACTAACTTTGAACTCTAGCGTGGTATTCATAATACAAGTTTACCTCCCGACATCTCGTTATGGCGCAGACATTTTCTCTGAATATATTGCCAAATTAAATGAATTCTGCACGTCGTTCCTTTCTGAAGGTTCAGTTATTATCATGGGTGATCTTAATGCACGGTTAAGTGGACCTAGAATCAACGGATACGAGAACAACCGAGGCCACCAACTTCAAGCTGTTTTGAATCGTCATCAGCTTTTCGCGGTAACAACGTCCTGTTTGTGCAAGGGTCCTACTCATACTTATGTTCACTCTGATGACGGCTCATCTTCCCTGATTGATCACCTGATCATTGAATCAAGCAAAAGCGTGGAGAAACCTTTGCGCTTATGCAGTGCAACTTACTTGGCACAGGAATTACATGGATTAGCTAATATCATTTTGCTCAGATGTTTAATAAAATCTGAAATTTTGACATCCATAGCAAGAACTGTCCAAGTTTGTTTCCTTTTATTATGTCACATGTGTCTTACTCAAATCATTTGTTGTCCATCGTCGTTCAATACACAATATATATTTTCAGTTTCAAACCTCAGAACCAATATCTGTGAAGTTTTGCACAATCGTCCATGGTCAAAGTTAAACCAAAATTGTGTATTTTATAGTTCCCACCCCCAGGTAACCGAGTCCAAGTCCAAGAGAAATATAATAAAATACTGTTTATATATTGAAGGCTTTTAATGTGCATTACAAAATATGTCGATTTCACAACCCTTAGGTCTCAAATCTCTCCCTGGGTAGGGGTAAACGTTAATTTAGCTAATAAAGGAGGATAACAATTTTGAGCATGATTAGTTTAATTGCCTTTTGAAATAATATAAACATAGTTAGAATTATCAGTATAAGCTAGATGACAGATTGATGGTATGCACATGTTGGTTTTGACCGACCCCAAATTGCTGGTAAAGTGAGGCCAAAAGGGGTCAAATTGATGTGACTATATCAAAATTCATGTGACAAATCAAACACAAGAGGCCCATGGGGCCTGCATCGCTTACCTGGTTGGATTAGACCAAATGTTGAAATAATGTTCATATTCAAATTGTTTTATTTGTAAAACTCTAACAATGCTATAAATGGTTATAGTGTGGGAATCCGAACTGCTTTAAAGATTAATGAAGTCCAGACTCTCTAAGGTCTGATAAAAAGAATTTATCCATGCTT
>NW_022980687.1:0-14277 GCF_902652985.1 Pecten maximus
CAATTGTTCTCCCAATACAATGTGGAGATCCAGGGACAAACCAGACCATCAATCACATTTGCAGAAATCCGGAAACGCCTAAAACATACCTGTTTGGGTCGGACCACAGAACAGGAAATCAACATTCATCACGTATTCCCAAAAGGGGATACAAGAAGACCCCTCTAAGTGACTAGGTAAGTGCCTTTTTAAATCCTCTTACCATACCAAATAAATCATGGTCAAACCCAAAACCAAGCTAGGGAAACCAATGCAGCCGTAATTCAGGGGCTAACGGCCCAAAGGGCCCAAATTTTAAATTCGTCGGTACGATTCAGCGGGTGGGACACTGTCGAAACATTTGAGGGGGATGCAAAGTTATAGAAGTCGTAGGTAAAGTCTGTGGAGAGGTACGCAGCATAAAAACCCAGTTACCAGACATATGGTAAAATATGTGGCGGTGCAATCTGCAAAAGGTGCCGTCGCTGACTTCATACAGGGGTCCCTTTCCGAACACCAACATGTAACATGGGTGGGGTTTAAAGAGCAACTAGCTACGGTTTTTGCTGATGTTGTTGATGCGCAACATGCGCTGGAATTATTGCCAACGAAGGCAAAACAAAGGGGAAAACGTCATATTTTACTGTGAGCGGTTGCTCGAGTATCGCGCGACGCGTTCGATGGCGTTGGCGGCCAACAAAATCAATAGTGGAAAGTCAGATTATGGGTTTTCTTTTGAAGGATCTTTATCACGATTTTATTTCGTAAGAAAAAATGAGAGGGGGAATCCGAATACGCTGGCTGATGCGCTTAAACATAGCAAGGAGGGAACAGAACCTCCGAAAAAGGGTTTTGCTCTGCACTCTTAGGTGTCGGGGGCCGATAACGCGCTTTTTGTGATTGATCACCTTAGGAATAACAGATGCATGACTTTTAATAAACCTGGCCATAAAGCCAGAGACTGTAGGGGGGCGGGCCAAGAAAACCCGCGAGGCGTCAAGTCAACGCCTACCGCCGGGTGCTGCTGGACAAGGTCGTACAGTTTTGGGCCCACTGTGGGCGGTCCCCATATTAGGGCTAGGTGTCCCCAATTGTAAGGTCAGAAGTCTACAAAAAACTAAGAACTCCTGTCATGGTAGGGCCGATGACGGGGAAGGTCAATAAAAACAAAGTATACCAAAAAAGTTTGGCAGGTAAAACCCCAATTCAATTCCAATTAAAATTAAAAGACAAACATTTAGATCATTGGTGATTCCCGGGGCGGAAGTTTCCCCTACTACATAGACGGGTATATCAGAGTTTGAAAGATCCCCCACAACTGACCCAAAAAGAAAGTTTTCCTTACAATCGGTAAACGGAGGGTCACTGACTATCGACGGGCGGCAACAACACTGACTTTTAAAATAGGGAGAAAGACACTAACCACAAGTTTTCATAGTTATGGACATGAATAGAAATGTGATTCTAGGCAGGGACTGGTTACAAAGTCAGGGGGTTCGTCTGTATTTTGATCTAGGCTGTTTAAGCTACGAAGACCTATTTCCAAAGAAGAAGATATTCACATTTCGTCCATAAGGAAAAGTAAGGAAGTAGTACAAGCCCAAACCAGGACTGTTTGGGGGTAAATTAAAGATAGAGAATACTTAAGGGATACTGCACTGCAGATATCCGCTATAGAAAAGGTAGTGCACAACGGAACCAGTGTTAATGGTCACAAATTATAAGTAGAGAAAGATAATCTTAAGGGCCATTATGATTGTATATCCATAACAGAGTACACCATCAATGGAAAACACTATAAGTCTTAGCCAAAGAGAGTACAATAGGGAAAGTTGATGATGGTTTATGTTTTAGGCACAGTGTTTTGTGGTATTTTCCCAACAATTCATACTAACATGTTCTTATTTTAATTTACTCACGATAAATTTGTCATTTTAAAAAGCATCATTGTATATTTAGATCTATGACAAAAGTTTGATAAAAATGGAATTAAAATATGTATATGTACGAATAGATTATGTGAACTTTGTTTATAATAGAATGTAACAAAGACAGTAACGTAAAAGACATCAAGTCTATAAAATAGATCGATTTCTTTCAAGTAGCTAAATATTGTTTTCGAATCCACGGAACTGAAAAATGTTTCGTATCCGGACTCGAGAAGTATTTATCACGAATGTGCTTGAAATCGGAACATTCTATTAAAAAATGCTCCACTGTGAATTGAGCATCACATGCATACCACACCGGTGGATCCTCTCGTTTCAAAAGGAACGATGAGTAGGATAGTGGTGCCCGGTACGGAGCCGAGAGAGGATATTCTCTCTCTACGATCCTTCCGGCTGGTTTTGATATTTAAGTTTTGGTTGTACTTTAAAAAGTTTGTTGCTCGTCTCGAGAGACCAGCGTTGCTGCCATTTACTCTGAATGGCAGAACTAATTCAGAGTTTGAATCTGTATATGGTATTTTAATATTTGTTTGTTGCAGATTTAGAGCAAGTTTTGCTTGCGGTCAACAAGTTCGTTGCCTTTAATTCCGACATGGCTCGGATCCAAAAGTAATGTTATTTTGCATTTTTTAAGATACGAGATATTCGTAAAAACAAGGTTTTGATGAGTATGTTCTTTGGATCTCGTGATTTTAAATTCTGAAGGACGATAGAGAGTCGGAACAAATGATTGCTTTCTATGCGTTGTTCTTCGATATGGTCGAGGGCCAAATCGATGCACTGCTTCCGCAGAGAAGATAGAGGCACCATCTGGTAAGCGGATTGAAGAGCAATGGTGATCGGAATAGCATGTGCGGAGACCTTACTCCATCTTTGAGCATCAGTAGATCTGAACGTGATCGGGAAAATCTTTAATGCATTCCCGAAAGGAGGATTTGTGTTCTTCGGGTAAGCACTCAAATTTTGCCCAAACGTGTAAAAAGTTGGTTAAAAATTCAGGTTTTTCGAAACCCGGGCGGTACATCCGAACGGGGGTTTTCGCCTATGTTGTCTTAAGCTTATTTTTAAGTTTGAAAAAATTCAAATTTTTAAAATGCCAAATGTTTTGGTTTTGAGGGGAAATGTGTGGGATTGCGGATTGACAAAAAAGATAAAAAGCCGGGTTTTTGGGTTGGTTTAATTTTTCTTTTAAAGATGGTTCTTTTTCCTCTACTTTAAAAGGGCCTGCACGGGGTTTTGTTGGGAAAGACCAATTGTGGGACGTAACCCTTGTTTAGGGGGTAGGACCCAAAATATTTGGGGAAAGGGAAATTCCGTGCCATCCAAAAACGATGGACCCATAGTCATTTTTACGAAAAAGTGCCCTAAAAAAACCCCGGCAAGAGCATTTTCAGGGTCCGCACCCCCACCCCGGTTTTGGGGATAGTACGCGAAAATATTTTCCCTTTTGAGCATTTACCCTTTGGGGGTTTTTTTAATAATGGCCCCAAAGGTGAGTTTTAAATCGAAAAATTGGGTCCGGGGAAATTTTGGTTTTGGGGTCTACAACGGGAAATTTTTGCTTCCTTTTAAATGTTAGATGGGGATCTTTATGGGTTTTCTTTTTTGGCAGAAGTGCATGCGGGCCCGTTTTTGATCGGGAAAAATTTGAAGCCTTTTTTCATCTCCCATGTTTGGGGTTTCCCCAAACATTGTTGAACTTGTCTTTTTAAACCCGTGTGCATGTTCTTCCCCCTTAGCAATCAAGAATCATAAAACAAATAAGACTTTCATTTTTGGAATTACCGAGCTTTTAAATTTAAACCTGTTGATTTTCAGCCCGGGGAAAAGATTTAAAGGAAAAGGATCCCCCCCTGACCCCCTCCCATTTCCTTTATTTTTCAAAATACTTTGAGCCCCCGGGGAAACCCTTAAAATGTCTGTCAGATATGTATTTTGAAATAAATTTTGGGGGGAGATTCCCACGTAAAAACCAAATTTTTCGGGGAAAGGGTTTAAAGGTTACAAAAAAAAGTCTACCCGCTGTAATAACCCAGCAGGACAAAAGACTCTAAAAAAACGCCCCAAATGATAGGGCACTGAACTGTAGGAAACACCAAACACTGAGTTTACATAGCCGTTTTTAATTTGGGAGAAAAAACAAACTATTTGCAAAAAGGTTCGGATTTAGGAAGTACAAAGATTTTTAAAATAAAATCAAACCCCCGGGAAAGCACCCCCAATAAAAAATGAAAACCTTTATGGGATCCACTAAACAAACAAAAACGAAGAAAAAAGCTTTTGGGGAAAATGTTGGGAGGTAAGTAAAAAGGTCAACACGCCATGGATGGTACAAAAAGTTTTTGGGTTGTAAGATTTCGAAAACCCAAAACAAGAAAACAAAAAAAAAACTCATACCCAACCTTTTAAAAGATGACATTCGAGCGCTGTTAGGAAAAAAAAAATAAATCACCACCTAATTTAAAGTCAGGATAATGGCATGGGAACAAAGGACAAAAAAACAAAAAAAAAACTGCTTTGCAGTCGGAAGGGTTTTTTTAATTAAATGTCATGCCCTTTTGGGGTTTTCTAATGCTCCCGCAGTATTTTAGGGAAATTTTATGTAGAGTTCTTAAGGGCCCCAGAAATTTTCTATTTGGGTATTTGGACGATTTTTTCTTGATATTTTTCGTTTAAAAATGTCAGAAAACCTAGAGCATATCCAACAGACGTTTTACCCGGCTAAAAGAGCCCTAACTAAAAATAAACTTAAAAAAAGTGTTCTTTTTCACAAGAAACCAAAAAATTTTTGGTTTTTTTAATACCAAAATGGTGTTAAAACCCGATCCCCATAAAGTAAAACCCCAATTTTAAAAAATTTCGCAAAGTGGGCGAAAGTGGGGAAATTTTGGACCCCTTTTTCCCCGGGTCGCGCTGCCGAACTTAACCAAATCAAATTGCCGGAATGTTTAAAAATTTAAAACAAACCCCAATGGATTTTTAATTAAAACTTTACAAAATTACAGCCAGTTCAAGATAACAATCCCGGTGGAAAACAGTTGTTATAGGTGCTGCCAATCTTTGGTTGGGCTATTATGTTTATTTTTGTTATTGTAAAAGGTTTAAAAAAGAAAAAAGCACTGGTTACCATTTTTGGTATGGTAAGACTTTAAAGGGCGCAGAGCCATCGATATCCCAACTGCGTTTCACTTAAAGACTGATCCCTGTTACGTTGCGATTCCTTTCTTTCACAGGGGCATGGTGTTTGTCTTAGCGTGTTGCAGTACCGGGGAACATAAGAAATCCTTTTTTTGTTTATTTTTTTAGGGCCCCCTCGACAAAAAGGGTCTTTTGGGGCCCAAAACAATTACTAACAGTTTTTTTTGTAATTTAAAATCGATAAAATTTGCCCTTTTTAAAAGAATCCGTTTTGTATATTTAGATCTTATATAAAAAATTTGTTAAAAATGGTAAAATTTTTAAGTCGAAAGATTATGTGAACTTTGTTATAAAAATAGAACTCAACGACATAACGAAAAGCTCAAGTCTATAAAATAGATCGATTTTTTAAAGTACAAAATATTTTTTGAACCCACGGAACTAAAAAATTTTTTCTTTCCGGGACCGAAAAAGTATTTATCACGATGTGCTTAAAATCGGAACTTTTTTAAAAAAATGCTGCACTGTGAATTGACAACATGCATAAAAACCCCGGGTGGATCCTCTCGTTTCAAAAGAACGAAGAGTGGGATATGTGTGCCCGGTACGGAGCCGAGAGAGGACTATTTCCTCCTACGACCCTTCCGACTTGGTTTTGATGTTTAATTTTTTGGTTGTATTTTAAAAAAAGTTGGTTGTCGTCTCGAAGCCAGCGTTGCCCCTTTCTCTGATACGACAATTAAGGTTTTGAAACTGTAATGGTTTTTTAATATTTTTTTTGTTCGTTTAGACGTTTTGCTTGGGGGTCAACAATTCGTTGCCTTTAATTCCCAAATGGCTCGGAATCCAAAAAATGTTATTTTCTTTTTTTTTAAATCGAGATATTCAAAAAGGTTTTTTTTGATATATTCTTTTGGGTCTCGGGGTTGTAAAATTTGAAAGGGCAGATGAGAGTCGGAACAAAAAGATTCCTTTCTAAAACTTTTTTCGTTGTCGAGGGCCAAAAACGATGCACATCTTCCGCAGAAAGATAGAAGCCCATTTTTAAACGGGTTGAAAGAAGGGGATCGGAATAGCATGCGCGGGGCTTTATCCATCTTTTGAGCCAAAAGTGTAAACTGAACGTGATCGGAAAAACTTTTAAAGCTTCCCCAAAGGGGTTTGTGTTCTTCGGGTAATGCATCGATTTGCCCTCACGGTGAGAAGGGTTTAATATCAGGGGTTTCGACAACCAGGCGGGACTCCATACGGTGTTTCGCCTATGTTTCTAAGCTTATGTTAAGTTCATGAAGAAATTCGAAAATTTTAAAAGCCAAAATTTGGTAAAAGTTTTGGGTTTTTAGTAAAAATGTTTTGGTATTGCGGTTGACAAAAAAGGCAAAAACCGGGGTTTTCGGGTTGGATTTCAAATTGGCGGGATTTGAAAGAAAGTTTTTTTTCCCTTTTGTCATTTAAAGTGGTTCATTTTGGGTCTACTACAGCTTGCACTGGGTTGTTTGGAAAGCACCCAATGCAGACGTAAACCTTGATTATGGGTAGGATCCACATTTGCAGGTAAGAAATTTCCCTCCATCCCTAAACGATGGACCCCTAGTCGAGTTTTATCGAAAAGTGCCCCATAAAAGGGGAAGAGCATTTCACGGTCCGCCCCCAGTCGGTGGGGAAACCGTAAAATTTCATTGCCTTTGAACTTCCTTTAGGTGTTTAATATTGGAACCAAAAAAGGTTTTTTAAACGAAAAATTTGTCAGGGAAATTTTTTTGTTTTTTACAACTGGGAATTTTGCTTCCATTTTTAAAGTTAGATCGGGATTATTTTTGCTTTTTGTTTTTGGCAGAAGGCCAGACAGTTTTTGATCTAAAAATTTTAGCCGTTTTTTAAACGCCCAGTTTTTTTGGTTTTCCCAAAATTTTTGAATTGTCGTTCTAAAAGGGGTTTCGTTTTCGACCTATACAGTCAAGAAGTCATCACAAAAAAGAGACCCCTTTAGTTGATACCGAGAAATTTGTTATACTGTGTTTTTAGACCGAAAAGATTAGGAAAGATCCACCCTGAGGCCCCATTTCCTTTACTGTTTCAGAATCGTTGACCACGCGAACCTTAAAAAACATACCCCTACCTGACACTTAATGCGTCGGCAAGGTCGGTTTGGTTTAGTTTATTTTGTTTAACGTCCCATTAACATCCACGGTCATTCAAGGACGGCCTCCCGTGCGTGCGACATGCATGCGTGTGGTGAGTGCGATGTGTGGTTGGGAGGCTGCGGTATGTTCATGTTAAGTCTCCTTGTGATGGGCCGGAACTTTTTGCCGATTTATAGTGCTACCTCACTGAAGCATACTGCCGAAGACACCCAGCAGCACACCCCACCCGGTCACATTATACTGACAACGGGCGAACCAGTCGTCCCACTCCTTGTATGCTGACGCTAAGCAGAAGCAGCAACTACCATTTTTAAAGACTCTGGTATTCTCGGCCAGGGGACAGAACCCAAAGCCTTCCTCACAGGGGCGAAACGCTCAACTAAAGGGCCAAAAGTGAGGCAGTGTCAAGGGAGACGTTAGGAAGAAGAAAGTTGTTAAGAAAGAAGAGACAAGATAAGATCCCAAATTTAGTCGCCTCTTACGATCATGCAATGGGGGCAGCAGGTACAATTCTTACGCCCTACCGGCAGGGCAGGCAAGTGTCGGTAATATTGCTGATCAGCGAAGGACTAGACAAGGGAAGTTACCTAGTTGTTTGAGGATAATCCATAATACATGTGGCGAATAGAACTCTTTGTGTGTGTCACGTTGAAGTATTGAGATAACTGTGTTAATTGCTATTGATGTCTATTTTTTACTATGAAACTGCGTTAAAAAGAACATTGTTAAACTTAATTACAAGTCTTTTGTGTTGAACTATTCATGTTCGACACCGTGGTTAACTTTTGGCCAGGGAGACGTTGGCGCTGTCGTGGCATCTACATCACGATTCCTATATAAACAGCTCCCATCTCGACTTGGGGAGAGCGCCATTAGACTTTGGGAGAGAGTGCTCCAATAACTTCATGAACGAACGTCTCTACTGATGTCTCCGTTTGAGCATTTTCGTATTATTATATTTAGTTATACAACAGTATACGTAAGTATGGTGAAGCATTGTCAAATGCTGAAGTTGTATTTGTACCTGTGTTAAGAACTTGGTGGCTGAATGTCTCATCTGCAATATCCTGGTATAATAAATGCTATTTGGAACCTGGTTGATCTCTGTTTTAAGCACGCGTAGACACCTGAAGTGTTACACACCATAGCAATGACAACATTACGACATACAATTTGTCAACATCTTTATTTCTTTTCAAATTCTAGCCAATAGGCAAGTTAAGATCAACTGTGTTAAACTGTATGTTTAAATTACCTATTACCATGGTGGGGGAACAAGTGCCATATACTTATTCTAATTTTATCACATGACCTTGAACACGTGGTGTGACGCCTCTCCTGACGAGTACCTTCATCTTTTTTTTAAAACAAATCTGTCATCCCATTAGGTCAAATGGCTATTTATAACACCGGGGTTCCCTTTAACGTGGTGGAGCTCTTTGGACAGTATTGTGACCTCAGAACCCCGTTCCGGAAGATGGTTTGGAATCAACATGTGTGCTCTCCCCCCTCACCTACGTCAAAATACAACGGAGTATAACGACAGACAAATTGTTAACAGCACATTGCTCCTTTCCGTTCTTGGTACTTATTGTGGATTTTATGAACCATAATAAAGAGACGGAATTTGCCTACACAAATGGGTCATTCTTTCTCCACACAGAACCACGTTAAAAATTAATCCCGACCCTACTTACTGCAAAGCAAACAGTCGACATCTAAAATGTATTCGAAAAAGAGCAAAGGTCCCAATACCAAGATCCGAAGAACTGGCAGTACCAAGATCCGAAGAACTGGCAGGCATCGAAAACGCAAAAGTTAGATGATTCTAAACAACCCTGTGTAAGTAGGGCAAGCCATCCTAGACCTTTCGAAGAGTGTAATGTATGAATTTTATTACAAATACCTCAAGTCTAAATATGGAGACGAAATTAAACTTTTGTTTACCGATATGGACAGTTTTTGTTGTGAAGTTGAAACACAAGATATTTATTTAGATATGTTTCGAGATAAACAGTTTCTTTGATTTTTCCAACTGTCCCCAAATAATATTGTGTTATGACACTACAAACAGAAAGTTCCAGGTTACTTTAAAGATGAGACCGCTGGTGAGCTGGAAAGGTTGCAGTTGTTCTAAACCAGAGAGGATGGAAACTAGAGACGAATTTAACGTCTAAAGTATTTTTTGTATTTTTTTCGTTTTCTCTTTTTTTGCAGAATTTATTTTATGTACAAGTTTATATGTCTTTCTCTTTTTTAGGCTTTTAACTTTACTTTATTTATATATACACACTCATATTAGGACATGTATTTTCAATGTTTTTTATTATTTTTTTAATATATTTGTTTAGTTTCAATGGTATAGTGTTAAACTTGAGAGTTTTTGTTTTTACTGTGCAGTATTCCTACATCCTTGTAATTTTCAAAATTATATATTTGTAAACATGACTACTTTAGCTTTAGTTTTTTTTTTTTTTTTTTTTTAATTAAGGTTGATGTACCAAATTTACGGCTGGGAATGGCGAAAAATATATACATATAAGCAGAAATGGACAGACTTTAAGTTTGCATTACGAAGAGTACGAGGAAGTATGCCTCGTTAAAGAGGTTTGCAACTCCATATCTATCTATATATATATCTGGACGAGGTAATGAAAAAAAATCCTATCCAAAAATATTTTAATGCATCATTTTGTTTGTTGATAATTTAATATATATATCCATCTTCAGCCTGTGCCCGAGTTTACCAGAGCTACTTCGACTTGTACCGATTCGCCGGCATCTAAACCTGCATCACCGGTAACCTATACCTGCGCAGATTCCAGCGCAGAATGTACATTGTACCGTTACAATTGACACCTGTAGAGAGGATCCTGTATGGGTGTTATCCCTGTATAAACTTGGCAGATAGAGGAGGGCCACCACCGTCCTAACCGGCATCGATACCACCCATACAAACATAACAAGCAGTAACTGCTCAATTCTACCTATGCGGTATTAATTTTTTTCAAAACTAGTTATCTAATTGGAAAACTATCTAAACCTTTTGAAATAGTTTCAATTTTAACATATCGTTTAGATCAGATTGGATGTTTTCTGCTAAACGTATCGTAGATATACGAGGACGTATTATCAACCGTGATAGAGAATATATACCCACTAGTTTAATATCTTTTTAGTATTTTTTTGTAACATTAATTATAAACGCTTTCTTAATTTGTAAAATGTACAATATATAATCAAAAAGCTTGCATTTCGACAAGCATGTACAGCAATTAGTATGAAGTATTTTTAACATTAATTATAGATAGGAAAACAATCAGTAAACTTGTAAAATGTACAATAAAAGCTTGTATTTCGACAAGGTGTGCTCGTAACTTTATGATGGAGATCGAGGCAAGTTTTAGCAGTGGATTCAAGATATTGAGAAACGGGCACAAGTCACAAACAATCACGCCCAAAAAACATTTTTAGCTGTTCAATCTTCGACTGGCCCTGTAAGCAAATACCCCCAAAAGGTTTGTACCGGGGGGAGGGTTTGAAAATCCCAGGTGGGAAACTTTGAACGAAACAACTTACTTAATGTTTTGTGAATATTCAGGGTCCTGACGAATCCATTCAACTGTTTGCACGCGTATCCTTTCACTCGCGGAAAAGGTTATTTTAAGACAAAGACTTATCAAAATCTTGTTATTGCCAGCAACTTTTTTGAGGATGGGTGCAGTTACCCGATATTCGGTTAAAGTTATGCGGAGGAATTTACAGAATTTGGACCGGGCTTTTGCTTGTCCCATGAGAGAAATAAACATTCGCCACGAATTCAATATTGGGTCACAATACACCCAGACTTGCTTCCTAACACACCCCACACACACACAAAACCTTACACAAATACTTTGGGCAAGAGATAAGTGAAGCTATGCAGATTGAAGCGTCGCGTCCGAGGTCTGTGAACACGTACCACGACACAATCATACACAAACAAACAATCAAGGAGTCGGCCACTTGAATACACAACTCTCATTATGCACACAAAAATTATCACCACAACACTACCGTCCACCAAACCACACTCTCCAAAAATGCACAAGGACAATATCCACACAGGTGTACCGAGTCTACATGTCAATATAGTCCTCAAGGCCACAAGCAAACACGCGACAGACGTCAAACAAACACAAAACAATAACCGTTATTGCAACAACCATTTCAATACACGCTCAATCAAATCGACTGTCTTACCCTAACAAACATTGTAGGTGGAACTCCTAATTCATGTCAAATTAAGGTAGGAAAACAAAATATAGGAGTTTACTAGACAGTGGGGCTGATTGTAAACCAACACAGCAAGACACAAGAATCATACAAGCAAATACTAGAACAAATGTTGAATACACAAAACACTTTACTTAATTTAAAGTTTTGGTTTGGTTTATTTTGTTTACTTAATTTAAATTATATTCCTCTTATTGAATTACTTTGTAATAATTTTATGCTAACTAAACATAGTAAATTTTTTTCCCTTTACAGAAACCACAGCAATTTACAATGTTTTTTTTTCATTGTTGGTATTAAAAAAAAAGAAAATGTTATTGTTCAAAAATCAAGGCGATAATTACTTATTCCGTCAATTATCACGATTATGAAACTTCTTTTTTTTTATTATTTTTATGATGAAATCTTAAATGCTTATACACCAATAGAAGTTCCTAATACAACACAAACGATGCCCCAAAAAATTCTAGAAGAAGCAATTATGCACATACAAAATTGAAAACTTAAACTCAATATGCTTTCATTAAATTATCGTTCTCCAATCAAAATTCGCCATCTCAACTTAGACAAATACTGTTAGGCATTCAAATTCACACTCACGTACAGTTGCTCTACCTACTGATCCAAACAAAATCTTTTGCCGATACTATCAATATTATTTTTATTCCTGTACTTTTGAACGAAGATGATATTCGTTCTTGTACCAACCCGTTTTATAATAAGTGTTAATTGACTTCCCCTTTTTACTCTTATTAATTTGTTTATGTTTTACGGCCCATCGACAACTAGGGTCATTTAGGGCCAAACAATATACTATGGTTTTCATTAGCTCACCTGGCCTGTTTTCTTAAATGTTTACCTGTTTACTATTATTACGTGACTTTTGGGAAAAAAACCAATCGGACTTAAGAAATTTATATCAACATTTCTTATTGATAGTTACCTATCAGGCTACATATCTATTTTCTCACTTCATAACATACTGGCCAATCAGTGGCTGCCAGACATTTTATCCTTGGCTCAACGTTCTATACACAGGGGCTGTTTCAAAAAAAAATTTTTTCAATTGGTTGGTTGTTCCCTATAGCATCTTTAACATTTTTCAAATATAACTTTTCTGGAACAGGATAGAACCATAGGCTATGCTATCAAAATATGCAGTGCCTGACTGCAAGTCTTAGGCTGGTAGGTTGATTACTTCTATTGGTACCGGATATGAAATTCTTAAGAGAAACCACATTAAAATTGAGTTAATTTTGAAATGTAAATTTTAATATCTTGATAAGCTTTGAATTTAAAGTGATGGCTTTTGGTTAATAGCCAAGTATAGAAATCGTGCTACTCAGAAATATAAACAAATAAGATATAGAATAAAGATCAGGGGGAGATAACATTGAGTTATCTCCTCCACCCCCCTAATTTCTGGTCTTTTTGTAAAAAATGAAGAAAAAAAGGCCGAACGAGAAAAAAAATTAGGAGTAGAGCCATTATTTAGATAAAAGAGTCGAAACACAGACACAGAACACGGAACCGGGCAAGTGACAACAAAAAATAACCAGATATATCACCAAACACTGAACTGGGGTAGTGACAACAGAACAACCAAACACATCACCGAATACCGAATCGGGGTAGTGACAACAGAACAACCAGACACACACCCACACATCGAACCGGGGTAGTGCCAGCAGTACAACCAGCATACCACCGTACCCCGAGCCACGATATATACCGCTACCATTGAAATATAGAATGTATGTCCGTATCTGTCCGGTCTATGGTCCTCCTTGTAACACTACATGTGTCATATTTTCATCATCAATCCCCCCTGAATCTCAATTTCTCTCTAAATTCTGCTACAATGCCTCCAAGATGAGAATCCCGTCCGAAAATGTGCTAGTCGGTCCCATCATCTGGTTCCAGGGACGCTAGATGGCACAAAATGTCATATGCGGTAGCTATATGTAGAGACCAACCAACCAATTGTTTTCCCATAGACCTTAGTGTTAACGTTTTGGATTATTTCATTCAATGCTTGAATTAAATATGACGAGTATGGTTATAACAAAAGTTTAGGGTCTGATATAACACCTAATCAAAAAAAAAAGTGGGTCCTTCAGCTCAAATTTTCTCCAGGGTAGCCATTTTGAAAATAGGTGAATTTCGCAGTAAAATTCTCAAAAATCTTAAATGTTTACCTGTTTACTAGTATTACGTGAACTTTTGGGAAAAAAACCAATCGGGACTTAAGAAATTTATATCAACATTTCTTATTGATAGTACCTATCAGGCTACATATCTATTTTCTCACTTTCATAACATACTGGCCAATCATGGCTGCCAGACATTTTATCCTTGGCCTCCACTTTCTATACACAGGGGCCGTTTCAAAAAATATCTTTCAATTGGTTGGTTGTTTCCCCTTATGCAATATTTCATAATATTTTAAATTGTTAATTTTAATGTATTGATTGTTTTAATTTGATAATGGTGATTGTTTGTTTGTAGATATATATAGATGAATGTCCACGTGTTTGTTGTCATACTGGTCAAGAGTGTATGAGACCTATTTTACCTGTCCGTAATAAACTGTCCGAAGTGATGTCGTATATTTACATTGAGGCAATGGGAAGGCCAAAGTAATGGCCCGACAGTTATTGGTATATGTGATTTGGCCAAGAAGTTAGACCAAACCTAACGTGACGATATTGACGTCACTGAACTGTAGGCATAAAGCCAACGCATACTGGCTACCAACACACTATTGAAAACGTTTACCCTGAATACCTTTT